>NC_142442.1:135035000-135157500 GCF_059453495.1 Arachis ipaensis | reverse complement strand
AAAGTCAAGGAAAACCTCTGAAATTATTTTAATATTGGACCTTGGTGGCTGATTACTGTTAGTAAATTAGATGAGAAATTTTGTTCGTTCCGATTTTGTAATTTTGTCGGAACATTTTGTAATTTCCTGATGTAAAAATATAACATGAAGATAAAATAGTGTATCTTCTTCATTGTTCATGGAATTTGTTCTTTGTAGTTCTAGTTCATTAGGACAAAATATTTTGCTCAAGTGAGAGAAGAAAATAAAGGTTAGTGTCAAATGAAATAAAAATGCAGACAATGATGGTAGTTAGAAGCAAGTTGCAAGTGTTAATTCATACTTCATTATATATATATATATATATTGGTCATGATACTTCATTATATTTCTAAATCAAACCAATGAAAATGTATTTATTTTTAAATGCAATAAATAATATATTTTTATTTAAATAAAAAAGCCATAAATTTTGTGATAGGAAAAAGGTAAAAATGAAGTAAGATGATCCATTTTTCTCAAATTCACAAAGTAAATAAATAAATATACGCAAGGAGATATTTTCTTTGAAGAAAAAAGGAAAAAGAAGGTGACAGAAAATGATACGTAGCAGCATCACGTGAATGACACCCCCGAATAGGAATGCATCGTGTACGTCACGCGTCGACGAAAACCAGACCCACCCAAAGTTAAAACAGATCCCTTCCATCGTGCTTCTTACTACATCCATCCATCCATCATTCCATCGTCAACACTCAACACACACAAACACACTTCTCATTTTTTTTTAAAAACAAAAAAACCCAAAAACCAAACAGCCCCTAAGCACTCAAAGCAGCACCGCACCCACCCTCTCTTCTCCTCTCAGCTGAAAGAGAGAGAAGAACGCGCGATCCCGTTCAATCTCTCCATACTCTTTGCGCCAATCAACGACCCCACACTCAAATTTTTTTCCCCCTCAAACAAACACTCCCTTTCTCTCTCTCCTCTCCCCATCTCTTTCTCTCTCTTCTTTCTTGCCATGCCAGCTTCTTCTCCTTCAGGTCCCCTAAATACTCTTAAACCCTCACTTCTCTCCTCTCTCCCTCTAATTCCTCTAATTTCTATTATTATTGCAATTATTAATTTTTTCTAAATTATTTTGGTTGTTGCAGAGAACCGCACAAAATGGAGGAAGCGGAAGAGGGAATCGCAAATCAGTCGCCGCCACCAGAAGCACCAGCACCACCACGAAGACGACGACGACGAAGAAGAAGAGAACCCCAATGCCGACAACAACGAAGACCACGACGACGATTCTGAGGACCAAACCCCTAATCCCCAATCTGCTTCCCCTCACCACCACGAGATCGAGGTGCTCTCCGATCACGCCGTCCAGATTTCGCATTTCCCCACTGTTCTCAAGCGCTCCGTTAACCGCCCACACTCCTCCGTCGCCACCGTCATCGCTCTCGAGCGCGCCGCACTCGCCGGCGACTCCAAGGCCCACCAACAGCTCCACAACAGCGGCAGCATTCCGTTCCTCGAGAATGTCTCTCACGGCCAGCTCCAGGCCCTCTCCACCGTCCCGGCTGACAGCCCCTCCCTCGATCATGACCGCGACGGCGGCAGCAGCAGCTCCTCTTTTGTTATCACTCCTCCGCCAGTTTTGGAAGGACGTGGTGTTGTTAAGCGCTTTGGAAATAGGGTTCTTGTTGTTCCAATGCATTCAGGTTCTTCTCTTTCTCTATCTGTTGTTCTGCTTGCAAGCTTTATTTTTTGTATGTATCCAAATGAAATTGGCGTTATTATAAGTTTGTAGTACTGTTTAGGGTTACCATAACTGTGTGTCACTTTACATTAATGCGTGAAGTTGGGCATGTTTTTGAGTTATTTGGCATTCTTTAAATTCTGGGTTGTATTCAAAAAGGTCAATTACTTGGTTTTGAAATGGAAAGAAATCATTGTTAGGGGCCCCCAACAGTGTTATTGCTTTTTAGCTTTTGGAGGTTTGAATCAGGTGTAGTACTGTCCGAAAGATTATAGGACTTCCTTTTTGAAATTCGAGCACTTCTGCCTGATGTTCAATTCGGATTTCTCTGAGCAGATTGGTTTTCACCAGCCACAGTGCATCGACTAGAGAGACAAGCAGTGCCGCATTTCTTTTCTGGAAAATCACCAGGTCATAGTCCGGAGAAGTATATGGAGTGCAGGAACTATATTGTTGGGCTCTACATGGAGGACCCTGGGAAGAGGATTACTGTCTCTGATTGTCAGGGATTGTTGGTTGCAGTTGACAAAGAAGATTTAGCTCGGATTGTCCGGTTCCTTGATCATTGGGGAATCATCAATTACTGTGCTTTGGAGTCATGTCATGCGCCATTTAATGATGCATCCTTCCTGAAGGAGGAGACAAGTGGAGAAGTCCGCGTGCCCTCAGAGTTTCTAAAATCCATAGATAGTCTGATAAGTTTTGACAAGCCCAAGTGTAAGGTCAAAGCAGAAGAAATTTATTCATCATTCACAATGCACAATGCTGATGTCACTGATCTGGACAACAGGATACGGGAACATCTATCCGAAAATCATTGCCATTGTTGTTCTCGTCCTCTTCCTGCTGTATACTATCAGTCACAAAAAGAGGTAGGCTTATTGATTTAATTATGCCATAAATGTATGAAGGTCATACGGCTCTGTCTATTGCTCCTGTCATACAGAAACATAATGGACAAAAGACAATAGATAAGAAGTCCATCTGTAATTTAATAAAATACTATATGATTGTGCATGAGCGTGGAAGTGTTACCATAACATCCAATGCTCGGTGCATATAGCTGCCAGAGCTAAATCCTCTGGATAAACTGAAAGTTTGTGAATTACATGTTCGTTTTGGTAACCTCATCTAAAGTCAAACCTCTAAACTAAATAGCATGCAGAGTAACTTAAACTGCACGAATCATTTGTGTGTAATTCGCATCTCATGTTACAGGTTGATATTTTACTTTGTACTGGCTGCTTTCATGATGGGAGATTTGTCGTTGGACATTCAAGTATAGATTTTGTAAGGGTGGATTCATCCAGGGATTATGGTGAGGGAGATGGGGATAGTTGGACTGATCAAGAAACTTTGTTGCTGCTTGAAGCAATGGAGATTTACAATGAGAATTGGAATGAAATTGCCGAACATGTTGGGACCAAGTCAAAAGCACAATGCATTCTTCATTTTCTTCGTCTACCAATGGAAGATGGAAAATTGGAAAATATCAACATTCCAAGCGTGTCTTTGCCATCCAATGTGATGAATAGAAATGATAGTGGAAGAATGCATGGCTACGTAAACGGAGATTCTGCAGGTCTGTCTTATACCTTCTTTAACCTATTTTAGTGAATGATACGTGTTTGATCATTCAGTTGCTGTATTCTCACAGGAACTGTCCGCCAAAGCAGAGATTCTGACAGCAGGTTTCCTTTTGCCAATTCTGGAAATCCTGTTATGGCTTTGGTAGGTGAATTCTGATTGTATGCCTAAGTTTGTTGTTTAATTAAGATGCACTTAAACATATTTACCAATTACCAACAAGACTAGGATGTGGTGTTTGTACACCGCCTAACATCATATCTGTAACTTCTTCATCAAGTTGATTTGTAAGAGGATATTGAAGAAATGCATTGCTTCAAGTTGCATCCTTCTCTTTGAGGGAGCAACCTGTTGATTACAGCACTTGCTTAACAAAAGTTTAAATGGATGATGTTCTAAACTTAGTATCTATATCTGGTTAATATACCAGTATTTCACTGCAAACTACCGTGTCATATATTTTGGGTTCTTTAGCTGTGACTTACACTAAGTTTTGTTGGATGCATTATATAGGTAGCCTTTTTAGCCTCTGCCGTTGGACCAAGAGTAGCTGCTGCTTGTGCTCATGCAGCATTAGCAGTATTATCAGAGGATACTTCTGGCAGCACATCGCAAATGGAAGTACAAGGACATGATAATAGGTGGATATTACTATTACAGCACATGCAATTCTGTTACGTGAAGTTTTCTTGTTTGTTTTCTGTTGCATATCTTATTAATGCTTTTGTACTCTACACTGTTTTTCTTCTGTTAATATTTTTTTCCCTTTTATAGAACATCTTATACAGTTGAACTGAACCTTCGTAAAAAAATTCCCGTGTAAAGGAAAGACAACTTTTTATTAAAGTGTGTCTTCCCTGCTCAAGTACTCATGTTGTAGAGTTGTATGTGGGTAGAGGAAAACTAGTTTAAGTTGAACCATTGCTCATGGTTGCTAGTTTATGAACTGTGTACTAATGTTTTAAATATTCATTCATTCATGAAGGTCAAATTCAGAAAGTGCACATAGTAGAGATCGTGGAGAAACTGCAATTTCAAATAATCATAATGGTCAGTTATCGTTGCTGCTTTTATTTGTTGGCTTTTATGCCCCAGCACAAATTAGATTCATTAGTGTAATTTTCTTCTTGAGGAGTGCTTCTATTGATTTCAGAGGATAAGGCAAAACTTGTTGGTTCACGAGGTCAAAATGAAGGCGGGACAACACCACTATCTGTTGAGAAAGTTCAAGATGCAGCAAAGGCAGGCCTCTCTGCTGCAGCCATGAAATCTAAATTGTTTGCTGATCATGAAGAACGAGAAATCCAGAGGCTATGTGCTAGTATCGTTAGTCATCAGGTATAGCTGTTTGTTTTGACTACAGTTGGTTGACTTGGTTCAACCAAAATATCAATTTACTTGTTTGTGCATTTCTTTGAATGGCATACATCTATGTTTATGCCCACCAGTTGTTTTATTTGTCTGAACTAGTATCTTTAGATGTTTAACCTGTGGTGGTGGCTTGGTTTTATATGCAGTTGAAAAGATTGGAATTGAAGCTGAAGCAGTTTGCTGAAATTGAAACATTATTGATGAAAGAATGTGAACAAGTTGAGAGGACAAGGCAGAGATTTGCTGCTGAGCGGTCCCGTATTATATCTGCTCGTCTTGGAACTGGAGGAGCCACACCTCCACCGTCAGGTGTTGGTCCTTCCATGTCTAACAGTAATGGCAACAGTAGGCCACAAATGATCTCTGCGTCTCCCTCGCAGCCCAGCATCTCGGGGTATGGCAACAACCAACCAGTTCATCCACACATGTCCTTTGCCCCGAGACCTTCTATGTTTGGTTTGGGACAAAGACTGCCCCTATCTATGATACAACAATCTCAATCACCTCCAAATGCCATGTTCAATGCCCCTAGTAATGTGCAACCCACTTCCAATCATCCATTGTTGAGGCCTGTATCAGGGACTAACTCTGGTTTAGGTTAATTAGGAGAGTAGGCATAAGTTTTGGGACCTCAATGTTGCAATTCTATTTTGTCATTGATCTCAGCAGTGAAGAGGAAATAGGTGGATGTGTCCAAAAAAGAAAAAATAGTTATCTAAGTTCTAGATACTGTAATTGGTTGCAGTTGATTGTGAAAGTGTTGTTTAAAGAAAATAAGTAGCATTTTGATATTCCACTGTGTTTCTGCATTACAGGTACCATGAAGTTTTATTGTCATCGGTAACATCTTTTTTGTTAGATTTTGGAAAAAAAGAAAACTACTAATTACTTGGATGAATAATTACCAGACCATGGCTCCCTGTGCTGTTGCACAATCTAGTTTCAGACTTTCAGGGACACAAGTGGTTATTTATTGTGCGGTTGTCTCAGGTACACTGTAATCTGTTATATAATTCTTGTAAATGTTCAGAATCTGTCTGCAGTTAAGTTGCAGAGAATTTAAAGCTTATCTATAATGTAGTTTGAAAATAGAAAAGCAGTTTCAAGCTACATGCTCGGGAGAGAGAAAACTAATGAAAAGAGACAATTAATGTAGTCGTACAGAGAATGCTTGTAACCAAAAGAAAAACACAATTAAGATATTCATACGGAAAACAGTTGCAACACTAGAAGTACACAATGTAAGAACATCAGTTTTTCCTTGATCTTCAAAGGAGAAATTGTAACTACAACAGTATCACATCAGTAACTAATTTTCTTGTATAGTTCAGCAATAACGTGTAAACAATAAACTTGTAACTTAGTACTGTAGTACATATAGTTTGCACACGATGGATAAATGGGGAAGAGGGCTCTCTAATGTCTTTTTGTTACAATAACCTTCAACTATGTATTTTGAGAATCCAACATTTAGATTCTCTTTCCCCATAAATGGCTTAAAAAGCAGTGTGAAGTGGTGAAGTTCTTATTGGTTGTGAATTGTGTTGCACTTGACTCATACATACATAGCTCAAGTCACTTATTCCGGTAGTGGGATATCAGCTAAATCTTCTCTGATAGGGCCATGGTTCAACTCTAACTCACCATTAGAATTCATGAACCCCTTTTCCACATGGGTTTGCATTGCTGTGTTATCCTTGGTCTCAATATATGTCTGAACATTGTCTTTTCTGAATGTTAGGTATATAACTGAGCCGACATAGATTGCCATGAGAGGAAACACTATGATCCCAATGAACACATTTCCCACCTTTGGCAAACTATTATGAATTAGCCAACCCACGAAGGCAGTGATGAGGTAGTACACATTGATGCCTATGATTCCCAATCCTAGGATCCATGAGATGACAATTATCTGCACTAAAATTTTGTTACAAGATTTTCTTTGAACTGTTCATTAGAAATGTATTATTTTTAATTATTTCTGTCCTGTATATTTAGTTGACACATTCTTCTACTATTGAAGTGATTATATTTATTAAGGGAAGAGTAAAACTCACTATCATAGAGTTCTTGTGAGGTCCCATCTTGGTACTGCTGCTACTAAACTTAAGGAGTGGAATTAAAGCAAACGGAAGCTCAAAAGAAAGTATCATCTGCAAATTTTTATGGGGGTGATGAGTATACTGTACAATTTAAAAAAAAAAAAAAAGAACAGAATATACGAACCGATGCGATGACGATTAGTCGACCGGCACCGGAGGAGCCACCAATAATGGAGACAACAAGGCTTGGTGCTATGGCAATGGTCCTAGTCATCAAGTTCCTAAGCCATCTTTTCATCTTCAAGTCTAAGAAACCCTGTTGTACCACCAACCAACCAACAAAACAGAATTCAGTATTATTATTCTTCTTAAAAAAATTATATTTATAAATAAGAAAAACAAAAATGAAAGTAATGATTGTTGGTATTTATTCACAAATGATTAAATTGACCCACCTGCATAATGTACTGTCCTGCATAGGTTCCAGTAATAGCGGAACTTTGTCCTGAGGCTAATAGTGCTATTGCATAAATCGTTGAGCTAGACCTTCCCAACACATTCTACATCAAAAGTTCATCACACATTAATGATAATTACTCTACTTGCAGATTTTGAATTAAGATTCTGAAAATTGAACTGATAATTGAATCAATAAATTTAAAAGTTCAAAGATTTAAAATTTTAATCAAGTTTTAATTTTGTTGAATTAACATATATTTATATTTTAAATTAATTAATCGCTAAAAAATAAAATCGGTTCAACTAATTTATTAGGTTGTGTTTGTTTATAGGTACGAGATATGAAGTAGGGACACAGAGATACAAAATTGTATTTGACAGATGAGATATGAACAAAGACATTATATCCAGAGGCACTGAATTAATGTATTTTGTATCTATCTTGACAAAAAAAAATTCAGAAATGATATAGAAATACTAACAAGAGACACAATTTATTTTTTTTATTAATTTTTCATGATTATATTTTTTATTATTATATTTTTCTTCCCAAATTTTTTGAATGAAAAAAATAGAATAAATTAGACTTTTATTTCTAATTTATCATTAAACAAAATACAAGACTATTAACTTTTATATCTCTGTATTTTGTAATTTGTTTTATCTTGTTCTCAAAACTAAACACAATTTTTATTAAATATTTATTATTTTCTAATTTTAATTGGTTCGCTAACAATTGTTTGTTATCTTGAACCAAATCGGTTTAATAAATAATTTGTTTTCGCTTAATCAAGTCGAACCGGCTGATTCATAGTTATTATTAAAAAAAAAAAGTAGTAAATATATAAAGAAGAACCTTGAGAAGAAAGGAAGCAGAGTTAAGGGTGAGATCGCTGCAATGATCAGTGTTTTCCGAAGAAAGATTTGAAGCTGAGCAAACAGTGCCAGACACAGAAATAACTGCAACGTTGATCAGAAATGCCACAAACAGTGCGAACCCACTCTCTATCAGAAAATATTTACACGCGTCCTGCATAATAATAATATATGAGAATTAGTGTTAATGACATTTATGTGTAACTAATTAAGATGCAATAACCTTAATATGGTTATTAGATTATTCGATCTTATTGGCTTACATTGATGCCACGAACTGTATTAGGTACTTTCCTAGACAGCACCAGAGCAGAGTGGAGGAAGAGGTTGTGCCTACATTTTTATCACAAAAAGATAAATAAAATAAAACAAAGTAAAATTGTGGCTAATTTTTTTTATATAAAAAAAGATATTAATATATTTTTTTAAAAATATAATTATTTGGTGTAATTACATATAGGTGAATTTTGTAGGTGGATAATCAATATGTAGAATGTGTGTAGTGTCATCATGCTGGCAACATGCAAGGTGGATTTGTTTCTGAAAACAGATAGTATAAGATACTGAAAATAGAACACATGACAAGATACTGATAGACAGATACACAAAATTTTGTGTTCTTATATTATATTTGGTGATAAATTAGAACAAATTATGAAAATCCAATTTATTTTTATTTTTTTATTCAAAAAATTTGAGATGAAAAATATAATAATAAAAAATATAATTATAAAAAAATAACAAAAATAATGAAAGAAAAAATGAAAAATAAGTTGTGTCTCTTGTTAGTATCTCTGTGTCCTTCCTGTCAAGATGGACACAAAATACACTAATTCAGTGTCTTTAGACACATTGTCTTTGTCTATGTCTCCTCTGTCAAACACATTTTTGTATCTCTGTATCCCTGTCCCAGTGTCCTGTCTTTATAAACAAATGCAGTCGCAGGGTACATGTTGGACACGTGTTGGCAACACACAGGATGCGTGTTGGCCACATGCGTGTTGGATATCTTTTTTATACTTTTACAATACTATAATACAATTTAAATATCAATATTCAACTAAAACACACTCTTCATCTCCGTATTAAAAATAATTTCTATAAAATTTTACTAGTAAATACTAGACGAGTTTTCAATCACTTTTCAATTTTATTTGGTTTTATAACTTATAACATCCAAAACAAAGTTTTCATCTTTATGATTGATTTTGACTTTATTTTGAAATCAATTACATAATTAGGTCTGTTATAATTAATTGAAAATTTGTACCGTTAAGATTACTGATATTAAAAGCTTTGTTGAAAAATAAAAATTTAAGTTTTTAATGTATTTACTTTTTAAAAGCTATTTTTTGATACTCTAAGCCTTAAGTCTTTTGACAATATATGTGTGCGCTTTGAAACGAGACTACAAGTCAAGTAAAATAATGCAAAATTAAAAATGATGGGAATTAAAAGAAGATAATAATTTAAGTTAGAGTAAATTATTAAAATGGTGTCTAAAGTTTATATTACTGATAAAATTTTTTTAAAAGATAATAACTATAAATAAGTTCACGAAAAATTTAAAAATACGATAAAAAAATTTAGAGATTAAATTTTGGTGCAAAATTTTACAATCATTATTAAAAAGTTAAAATCTTTTCATTCTTAAAATTTGATAATTTTATGTAAAGTGATTTTTAAAAATTTTTTTATATTATGAATTACCACTTTTTTTTTAAAATAAAAAATTTAAAAATTAAATTTTGTTCCAAATTTTTTTTATATATCTTTTAAATATTTATTTAAATATTACTGTAAAAATTTACATCAAATAAATAAATCATTTGCTAAATAAAAAAAATTGGAAAGGAGATTTAATATTGCATGAACTTGTTTAGAATACTATCTTATTATTAAAGAAATATTTTTTGAATTTGCATTGATACATAAAAACATGTCACTTGTTAAAATAATTCAAATAAAGTCTGCTGTATTATATATATAGATATAATTGAGTTATTATATAATAAGTGTTTTTATAGTATTTATTAAATAGAAAAAAAAACAATATTATACTATCACCAAATATTATTATTTTTATCAATATTTAATTAATAATAATTTATATTTATATTTATAAAATTTTTATACATAAAAATATTTATTAAAATTTTACACACATAAATTAATATAATTTATATTTATATTTTTAAAATTTACATATATAAATTAACAAAATTTATTTAATAAAAATAATTTACTATTTATACTAATTAAAAGATAACTAAAAATATTAAAAATTACTGGCCTAACAATTTTTCGTTACTTACGGCATGACAAGGGCACCTAAAAGGGCAATGGCGTCGGCAGTGGCACCTTGACCACTGAGTTTGGGAATAAACATGCCTTTTATGACACCAGACGCTGGTGGTTTCACGTAACTCATTTCTCCAAAGAAACATGCTGCCATCACAAATACCAGCGTTGATATCAGCAACTCCAACTTCCTTACCTGCCCCACCAATTAAATTAAATTATGTTAGACTATAATAATTTTTTTTTTTTACCAAAGATAAGAGACTCGAACGCGCAACCTTTTAATTGAGTATGGAGAGACTATGCTATTGAGTTATAAGCCTATAATAATTGTTATTACAATAATAATAATAATAAAAGGGACTATGTGTATGTACGATTCATTACCCCAAATCTCTGGAGACCAAGAAGCAACAGAGTGCTGCACCCAGTCACTAGAACTCCTCCCCATACTGGGATGTGGAATAGTATGTTCAGTGCAAACGCCGTTCCAATCACTGCCACAATTTATTTAATTAAGGGGAATAATTCTTCATTTTAAGTATTTTCAATTTTCTTGTTAATTAGTTCATACCTTCTGGAATGTCTGCGGCTATGACAGCAAGCTCAGCTAATAACCATAAGCAGTACCTAACGAGTCTTGGATACTCCGCTTTGCATATCTCTGAAAGGTGTTTCCCTGCCCAAAATTAACTAGAGAGATTAAGACAATGACTAATATTTAATATTAATTATGTATGATTAAACAAATTTCGTGTTAGGGACGTATGCTTATTGAATGTTGTTACCTGTGCTTACGCCAAGATTTGCAGCTAATGACTGAATAATAAGAGCAAATATCAATCCGATAAGTATCACCCACAGCAGCTGATCCAATACCACAACAACAAATTTTAGCATTTTTAGTTTGTCAGTTCGTCACTTTATTCTTTTATTAATTTCAATTAAACAAAAACAAAAGGTCGTACTCCATAGGGTGTGTGTATACCTCGTATCGGTGATTAGCTCCAGCTTGGAGATCAGTTTCCACTGCAGAAATGAAAAAAAATAATTAATACATACATACATACATACATACATAGATGTATGAGTTTTTGGAGAGAGAGAGAGAGTAAGGAACATACAGTTTCCAGGATCAAGGTAAGCGAGAGAGACGAGAAAACCAGGCCCTATAAATGACAGAAACTTCTTCCACCCTTTTTTCTGCTTCCATGCAGTAAGTAGTTATTGTCATGTAAAATTCATAGTTAGTAGATAATATTTTTTTTTAACATTATAACTAGGTATCTTATACTAGGTAGTAGGTTTCTTATTCAGGTATCTTTTAACGTTAATTTTATGTGAAGTTGATAATTAAGAACCGTTAAATAATTTGACTAATTTAACTAAATTTTTATTTAACAGCTCAGTTATCAATTTTATGTAAAGTTGATTATACCTGAATTTTTACTATCTTTCAAATATTGTCTTTTATTCAACTTTTAAAAAAGACAAAAAACAAAAAATAAATAACTTTCTTGAGTTTTTGAACAACTAATATAAAAAGTAGGTATTTAAATTAATTAAATAATAATAAATCCTTAAAAATCAATCAAATACTGAATTCTAAAAAATATGTAGTATCCTTCTAACAATTCTTAATTATTAATTTCACATAAAAGATAATAAAGAATTGTAAGTCGTCGCCAATAAATATACATAAAAAGAAATGTATGTAGTGATGTAGAGAAGGAGCACATACCTCGTGATTTGAGGGGGCATCAGCATGAATATGGAGGATATTATTGGGAGGTGTGGCACTCACGGCAACCACGCGGTTGTTACCACCACTCCCTGCTGGCTGTTGCTGCTGTCTAAGAACGCTTGCCATGACGGTCAATCCAACTGATGAGTGAATGAAGCGGTGAATCGTATTATATATTTATAGCTACAAACAGAATGGTTTTTTAATTTGGTGTTTTGGGTTTTACGCACACGTCAGCTTAGAGCACCCATGCATCCATCTTCATGCCTTTTTACATGCACGCCCACGTCCCTTTCTTTTTTTTCTTTTTTAATTTCGTTTTCTTTAGCACCCAACTTTTCTAACACCAAGAAATATTAAAAGATCCAGATTATTATTATAAAAAACTTTAGCTAATTATTAATTAAAAAATTAGTTCTTAATCTTACACTACTCACGTAATACCGTTAACAAACATAAAAATTAATCACAAAATGTTCTTTATTTACAAGAGTAAATAATCACATCATATTCCTAAATCACACACATCGTATGGTTATAAGCACATCACTGTCTAGTGTCTAACTTCTCTTTTATATTTCTTATCAACTTTTCAAATGTAAACCCGATTATGTAGTGTGCCCTATACACAAAATATTTAAAGTAATGTTATTTATATTATTTTTGTGTATATTTTTTATATTTTTATTAATGAAAAGATTAAAAATGATTGATAAAAAATGAAAAAGATTAAAAGTTTCATTATTGTCAAGAAAAAAAATTCTATACGCCGTTTGATTTCTAATTTTAAAATGATTACAATACTATATTTTATTATACATTTTCTTTTTGTTTTTATAATTTTTTTTGCAGTTGAGAATAATATAGAAGTAAAAGTAATATATACACCAAAAAGTATTTTAAAAGTACTCTAAAATCAATTTAATTATTCCATGTGATTAATTTTTATAAAAAAATATGAATTAATTATCATTTCTGGTAAATATTAAAAATTAATTTATTTAATATTTTTAAGGTTCAAAAATTAATTTATTGACTTTCTGTTCAAATTAAACAAAAATTATTAGAAAAATTAATTTAGGATATTACTCTAATCTTTATTACTTGAATAAACTGTGTATCCGCAATACGGTGCGGTGCGGTGCGGTGTCTGACTGTGGCTCTTGGAGGTGGAATCTACATATTTTTTGTCCCTGGAATCTAATATATATACTAATTTTTCTTATTCCTTTCTTTTTGGCTTCGCGATTAATTCGGATACAGTTTAATTTGTTTCGGATTCTCTTTCATTCTAGATTTTGGCTCTGTATGAGTACTAGTATGAATAGAATATTGTTTTGGTTTTGGTTTTTGTTTGTGTTTTCATTTAACGTTTGCTTTCATTTTTATGTATTATTCATATATCAAAGTTCAGATTTTGATTTTTGTCTATATTTGGTTTGATGTTTATTTATATTTTTGCTTTTGTTTTATTTAAAAATTTAATATTAACATACTATGAATAATTAAACCTTACTCTTTTGTCCCTATAGTTTTGCTAAATTTTTAATTAGGTTCTTGTACTTTTTTTTCTTTCAACTTAGTCTTTGCACCAAAAATTTTTTTTAATTGGATCCCTACACTTTTTTTTTCCTTTTATTTGGGTCTCTAAAACAATTTTTTTTTAGTTAGGTCCTTATAAAATTAAGTCAATTACTGCTAAGAAGGACTTAATTGAAAAAAAAATTAGTGCAGGGACCTAACTAAAAGAAAAAAAATATAGGGACCTAATTGAAAATTTTGCGAAACTATAAGGACCAACAGAATAATTAAACCATAATTGTATAATAGTATGTCAGCAAAAATAATCTTTTCATATTAATTACATGAATGATCGATCAAAAAATAGATATAATTGAACGATTATCGTGTAAGTTATATCAGGATATTAAAATTATTTTTTTTATTTAAACGTGTTGCTATCATTATTACTTTAGGTTTAAAATTAGGTAGGTTCAATTAGGGGTGTACATAGTTATGTCTGATTCGAAAATCTGACTTGGACCCAAATATTTTAGGAGTTAGTTAAGTGTAATTTTATGGGTTTAGGGTTGGATATGAATCTTAAAAATAGATCCGTCATTATTTAGAGTCGGGTATGGGTCAAGGCAAATCCATCTTCACCTGACCCATGTATACCCTAAGGAACTAAAAAAAAATATATATATTTTAAATTAATTTTAATATTATATTATATTAATTATAAATTTATTGTTTTATTTTTAATCATATTTGTAGAATTAAAAAATAGATCAAAGAAATATCAAATTAGAATTTATAGACAAATTCAAATTCAAATATAAATATCAATTTTTCGGTAATAAATTTTTTTTTATAAATAAGTGCATCATAAACAAATTTTTTTTATAAATTATTGTTAAAAATTTAAAAATCCGATTTTCACTTAGTTTAAATCGAATATAATTATGACCCAAAAATATTTAAATTTTATCGAATTTAAGATCGAATTAGTCTAAAAATTAAATCTGATATATATTTAAAATCAAATCTGAATTAAAATAAACCCCATTTTATCTTACTCATGTACGGCCCTAAGTTCAATTATTCTTTCATTTATCCTGTCTAAACTGCAATTGTTTTTTGACATTTTATGATGAGAAAGCTACACTTGCATATGTTCACCACAGGAGAGAAAACCTTGTTCTGGTACTGTGATTGTGATTTCCATTCATAAAATGTATGAAAAATTGGAATCCACAAGAAAGAATAAGTGGAAGATACCTAAGTGGTGACTAATAAACAGCATTTCTAGTTTTCTACAAGTTTTTCTATTGAGTGATTAAATTAAATTAAAGAGTATATATTTAAATAAATCCTAAAGAATTTTATATCCAACATTTTTGTTTTTAAAAAAATTTTGTTACACTAAAATTTTTTAACTTTACAAAAATAATATACGTAAATTCTTACTTTAGTTAAATCTATTAATTTTATTTGAACAAATAAATATTTAAAAATATTATGTAAGAATTTATATATCTTATTCTTAAAAAATTTAGAGACTTCAACGTATTAAAATCTTTTTAAAAATAAAATTATTTGATGCAAAATTGTTTAGTGACTTATTTAAATATATACTCTAAATTAAATGAATAAGCAAATATTACAAAATGGAATCCACAAAAAATAAACTGGCGGAAATACTTAAACCATGAGCAAACAATATTATTACTTTATTAGCACAAGTTATATTAAATTGAACTAAGATTTTAAATTAAATTAAGTGGATACAAGCTAAGAATACATTACAAAATGGAATCCACAGGAAAGAACAGGGGGGAAAATTCAACTAAATCACGTGTCACATTTATATATAATTGAGTCACTCCCTGATGATACAAAAATAGCATGGATCATGTCTGATGAAGACACCTTTGCCGGTTACTGAATACTATTATGTCCTCAGCTCCTCTCCTAAAATTAAAAAATTATTCAATTTAATTTCTAAAATTTTTAAAATTAAATATTTTGGTTTTTATTTTTTAAAATATATAGTCTCTAATATTTATGAATACAATCCCCTTCTAATTTAATTCAAAAAATAAAATATAAAACAGTTTCTAAAAATATTTTAAAAATTTTAAAAATAATCTCTAAAAATTTTTTAATATTTTAAAATAGTTATTTCAATTAAACATACTGGACAGGCCCAAAGCAGAGAAAGCTCAGAAGGTAATTACCGAGTACCCAACCTCCTAAGAGGTCAAACAGAACGCTACCAAGTGATAATTCTCCTCTGAAGGAGTTAAAACTAACCTCTACTATCTCTTACTTACTTCTAGAAGAAAAATCTCAACAACCCGTGAATAAAGGGGACTGTTATCCCCCAATAATGGTGGAACTACTCCAACGGTGATTTTTGGTTCATCACCTATAAATACACTGATACACCTCAGGTATACTTAAGATCCAATCTAATATAAACCTGCTGGAATCCTTGCTAACTTAAGCATCGGAGTGTCTTGCAGGTACCACCTCCCACCTTCTCATGAGGAACTCGAACGGCGGCACCTCGGCGCAAGACAAGTCGAGCGCAGCCTCACTCGGAGTCTGGACCTCACGTCCAGGCCCAAATACAACCGAGTTTCAGGTAACCCTCGAAACATTGGCGCCGTTGCCGGGGACCTGGAAGTTAACACCCCATGGCGGACGATCACTTTGAAGACGGACGTACGGCGTCCGAATTAGAACCAGAGTACCAAGAGGAAGGCAATGATGACCAAGCCATAGTGATACCCCTTAGAGAACAGAAGAACCACATGGTGAAGGCACCACAAAAACCCTCCTCGTAGAAGAATTCATTCCGAAATTCACCACCCAGAGGATGAAGATCAACCCCATTCTACCGAACTTATAGGACTACTACACGGGCATCACGACTGACTTGAACAATTCAAACAGGAGATAGAGCAACAAAGCGAAGTAGAGAGAAACCTAAGGAAAGAAATCAAGCGACGAAGAGAGCTGGAAGAAAAGCTCTTAAAACTGGAATCCGACCTTCGAAGTAGGAATCGACGTACAGCTTGGGAAGATACCCCACTAGGAGGAGAAGATCCTTTCATTGAAGACATCATGCGAGCAAAGGTTTCTAGGAACTTTAAAGTCCCGACATGAGCCTTTATATTGGAACGACCGACCCGAAGCACCATTTAATCAACTTCAAGAGTCGGATGTATTTGGCTGATGCCTCAGATGCGACTCGTTGCAAGGCCTTCCCAACAACCCTTACCAAGTCGGCCATGAAATGGTTTGATGGTCAACCACCTAGGTCGGTCACTAGTTTTGACAACCTCGCAAGAAAATTTCTCACCCGATTTTCAGTCCAAAAAGACAAGGTCAAACATGCATCTAGTCTGCTAGGAGTCAAACAAGAGATCGGAGAATCCCTCAAAGACTACATGGAGAAATTCAACAAAGCATGCCTGGAGATCCAAAATTTTTCCACTGAAGCAGTAATAATGGGGTTAGTCAATGGTCTCCGAGAGGGGTCTTTCTCCCAATCCATCTCAAAGCGGCATCCGACCTCTTTAAATGAAGTACAATAACAAGCTGAGAAGTACATTAACATGGATGAGAATGTCAGGCTATGAGAACCTAGTTTCCGACAAACACAACCTTATCAAACTCGAGAAAAGGAGAAAGAGCCCAAGAAGAAGGAAGAACACAACTCAGAGAAACCAAGGAGGTACCACAATTACACTCCGCTGTGAGTTTCTCTTATAGGAAAATTTTCCATATCGAGAAGCTTCCCCCTCGTCCAATTAAAAATAAGAAGGGTGGAAGTTGCACAGAATATTGTGAGTACAATAAGCTATACAGACATTCTACGAATGATTGTTACGACTTAAAAAATGTGATAGAAAAACTGGCCAGGAAATGTCGGTTGGATAAGTATCTCATAGAAAGGTCGGACAATAAGAGGGAAAGAAAAAGGGATGAAGAAGATACCGGCCGAAGAGATCGGTCCACCTGAACTCTAGAAAGACATATCCACATGATAGCAGGTGGATTTGTCGGAGGAGGGCTCACTAAGTCATCCCGAAAGAGACACCTAAAAGAAGTCTACCAAGTGGAGGAAGAAATCCCTGACTCACTAACCATCTCTTTCATAAAAGAAGATGCGCAGGGTATAATACTCGGGGATGATGACCCCGTGGTAATTATCATGGTACTCGCTAATGCAAATCTTCATAGGACCTTGGTGGATCAAGGAAGTGATAAACCACTATTTTATGATATATTTTGGATTGAATTGAGTGGGTTTTGTCAACTATTCTCACACTTATTCATGTAAATTGCATGTTTTTAAGTTTCCTTCCTAATTTTGTGCTATAATTAAAAATATGCTTCCTAGGCCTTTAAATCACTAATTTTTAATCCTATGTTATTATCATTCGATGCTGTGATATGTGTGTGAAGTGATTATAGGATTTATAGAGCAGGAATGACATAGAGAATGAAGAGGAAGCATGCTAAAGTGGAAGGAACACAAGAATTTGAAGATTTGAGAAGCTGGAGGCGATGTGCGCGCATGGTTGAAGCGTACACGTGATCAAGCCATTTTCCACCGACGCGTGCGCGTGACTGATGCGTACGCATGACCAGGAGCATCGACCACTGACGCGTACATATGACTGATGCGTACCCGTGATCTTGTGCAGAGCCCACCAAAAATACAGACTAGAGGATGGGATGGAGCTGAGACTAGAAACACTTTTACACTTTAGCTTAGTTTTCGAGTTTTGAATTATAGTGAGAGAAACTCCTAATTCTCTCTAGGATTTTTTGGCATTCTTAGTTTTTTGCTTTGAATTGTATCTTGAGAGAGAGCTGCTGCTACTTTCATTCCTCGCCATTTTTCTTCTAGTTTTCTTCCTTAATTCCTTTAATACTCTTTTCCATTTGGTTATTAAATTCATGTTTAGATCTTGTTACTCTTAAATTTTATTAATGCATTGAGTTACTTCCATATCTATTATTATTGCTTGTTTTATTATTATTGATTATTGTTAGTGGTAATTTGGATTGAATTATTTTATCATATTTATCAAGTTTTTTTATTTTCACCCACCAAGTGTTTGAGGAAATGCCATTCATGATAATGGAGTAGATTTCCTTGCTTGGTTTGGGGGTTAAGTAACTGGAGCCACTTGAATTGTTATACTCAAGTGTTGATCTGTAATTGGAAATTGCTAACTAGCTTAAACCTCACCAACTCTAGTTCTCCTCTATGAAGTGACTAGGACTTGTGAGCTAAAGTTAGTGGTTTTCACTTGACTTTTCTTTATTTGCTCGAGAATAACTAAGTGAGAGCAATGAGCCTTTACCATGACACTTGGGAAAGACAATGAGGATAGAAATTCCAATTCTCACCCCTAACCAAGGCCTTTTATATTGATTAATTATCAACTCTTGCAAATTATTCATTGCTTTAATTTCTAGTTATTTATTTTCCTTGTTCTTAAGCTCGAAAATTCCCCAGAAAAATCCTAACCAATAAATTGCATCTTGTGTCAACTCCTAGGGAAAACGACCCTGGATTTTACTCCCGATTATTTATTTCATTTGTGACACATTTTAAATTCGATAGCGAAAATCTCGTCGGTTAAGACTGTACTTGCAACGTTGGTTTGGAAAAATATTTTTGGTAATTCTTGACCAACATTTATCCGCTCATCAATTTTTGGCGCCGCTGCCGGAAAAGATGAAGGCGGTACATGATCAGAACATCAACAGAAGAGAGTTTAGAGTTGGGGATCAAGTCCTTCTCTATAACTCAAGGTTGAGATTAATGCCGGGCAAACTGAGGTCAAGATGAGATGGACCCTACGTGGTGGAGAAGGTTGAACCGTATGGAGTTGTCTACTTAAGTCACCCCTCAAGCCCTACCTTCTTCCTTTTTTAGGATGGCCATCAAGAAAGGAAAAGAGAAGGCTTCTAAAAAGACACCGGCAAAGAAGGCAACTAAAAGAGCACTGGCTAAGGCGCTAACCTCCTCAAAGGTCAAGCCCACTACTAAGCGATTGAAGAGGACCATCCGAGTTGATGAGGCGGAGAAGGAATTTCCTGCAAAGGACTCCGCAAAATTCACTAACCGATATTGTGAGCGGATGTTCCCAATCTTGATAGAGAGAAACTACCACAATGAGTACCTCCTAACTCTTTCAGAACACTTCGTTCAATTTGTGGTGCCTCGCATTGAGAGGCGACAGTGGGGATTCTTAAATTGGAGGTCGCGGGAAGCTAATCCCTCTTGGGTAGTTGAATTATACACCAATTATCACTTGCCTACCCTTCTGTTAGTCTTTGTGCGCCAAAAGCAAGTCCCCATCTCAGAAGATGCTATTCAGCGAGTACTTGCTCTTTTACCAAGTTCGGATGGGATTGATGCCTACCAGGAAGCACAACTTGCACGTAAAAGATTTGATATTGACTGGGATTCCATCCTTAGGGTCATTGCACTTCCCGGAAGGGAGTAGATCCCTGGAAGAGCCAAGGCTCAACCCAAGGGGATTTCAGCACAGGAGTATGGTTCAAAATAAAATGCTTGGAGGTAATTAAACAAAGAAAAGAAACTAATACGTTCTAACTAATTTCATCGAAGAGGCTCCCATACTTGTGTCCTATCCTATCCTTGATTAGGACCCTTCAGTTATTCACGAATTGAGGTGCCGGTGATTTTCCTCCAACACCTTTTCGCGCAGTGAATATCCGGTTTCGTTGTGCGGGATGAACTAAGACTCGACGAGCAGCTGGGGTTCTCTTTCCACGAACTCTCGACCTAAGTAGATAGTTTGGAGCACGGTAGTAGTGGTCGCAACTACCCACGCGTGCTTCGAGGGGTCATACTCAGAAGTTACCTTCGGGGGTACTGCGTCGTCTCTATCCGCTGTGCCATATTCCTCTGGAGACAGTATGGGAAAAGAAAAGGGATGAGAACTTAAGTCTCAATAGGAGTGCTATGCAAAACCTCCATATCTATCTCCAGCCCACGTGCGGGATTTTAAAAAAAGGAGGTCGTGCGATATGGCATGTAATATGAACCTCTTGTAAAGCGTAAAACATATAGGTAAAAATGAAAGAACATAGAAAAAAATAGAAGGATAACATCTTATGTGTCATCAACATAATCATAGATAAATCTTTAAAAAAACATAAAATTCAAACTTTCATTCATGCTTTCTCCTTTCTTAACTTTTATGGAAGGTATTGAGCTCAAACCGGTATAAAAGGTGGGAGTCCCCTTCCCTTACCGAAGGTTCTTATCCCAAACATTTTGGCGATCACCTTTCCTTACCGAAGGATCATCTCGATCGATCACCCTCCCTTACCGAGGGATCATCTCGATATCTTGTCTTTTGGGATCACCTTCCCTTATCGAAGGATCATTCCCTCAGTTCAATTTACAATTAGGGTTGTTTAGGCATACACAAGAATAGATCATGCAAGAATAGATCATGCAAGAGGGGAAAACATATGCCATGATAAAATGAGCATGTTGAATAAGATGTTATAAGAAAGTAGGCACTCTCGATCCTAGAGGGATATTAATAATATAATGTATAAAATATCATATAAATGTATATTATATAAAAAAATAGGATATTTTAAATAGTTGAATAAAAGAGGGCATGTACTCTTAACTCAAAGAAATATTATTAATTCAATGGTATAAAAGTCAATATAATTCCACGTAATAAAGTAGGGGATATTAATTATTTGAATAAAACAATTATAAGAAAACATGTACTCTTAACCCTAAGAAGATATTAATGATATAATATATAAAATATAATTTAAGTGCATATAGTAAGGATGTGGTATATGAAATACTTGAATAAGATATTATAAAAAAGCATGTATCCTTGACTTTAAATTAAAGAAGTAATAATAACATAATGATATAAGAGGTCATTTAGTTGCACATAATAGAATAGGGTACATTGAACAAGACATAAAAAGGAACATGTACTCTCAACATTAAAGGGATAATAATAATGTAATGGTATCAAAGGTCATGTAATAGCACATAGTAAAATTAGGGTATGTTAAATAATTAAATAAAACGATATAAAAGGGCATGTACTCTCAACATTAAAGGAATAATAATTAAAAGGTAATGTAAATGCACATAGAAAAATATGGGATATATATTGATGGATCAAGAGGGTATGAATGACATAGTAGATAATCAATATGGATGAAAGATGAGTAAAAGACAGTTAATGCCATAAGACACATGAAAGATGGTAGCCATGCATGGATGGAAGGAATTAAAATAGAACATACTACATGCCAACATAAAAGTAAGAAAAGCATAATTCCCTACTCTTTTTTTCTAATGCTTCTTTGAGCTTGCCTCTTGTGTTTACACACAGAATATATTTTTATAGAGAGAAAGGAGAGGAATTGGTATTTGAGAGGAGTGATTTTCTACCTATAGGTGCACCCCTATTTATATACATTTGGGCATAGGGTGGTTGGGATAATTTTAATTTCAAACGGAGGGTGGTTACTAGATTCCTATCCATAATTTTAAAATTCCAAGCCTATCTCCTAACTGATTTTCAAATTTCGGATTTAATTTTGTTTCTAGAAGGGGTGGTTGTTACATTATATAACAACAGTGAAGAAAACATGAGGACCTACACAATGTTTGAAGATTCATGCAAGACAGCTGGAAGATAGAGAAGAAATTACTCTAGATAGTGAAGGAGAGGCAATTGGTCCTACTGATGAAGCTGTAAACAACTTGAGCAAATTTTTAGGCACAGTGGCAAGGAATTCAGATTTTTGTCCATTAATTTACACAAATTGAAAGGGGATTAAAGATAAAGAACCCATTTGGGAATATGTTCAAGTGAGAACTTTAGTCTTATTTCTTTTAGAAAGTATCTGAAAATGTACACATGTATTTTTTTTTTCTTACTAGCAAATAATAATTGTGTTTTATAGGCTAAATTCATTATTCCAACTAAAGGAAAGAGGATGGTCCTTGCTCGTATCAATGACAACTGGAGAAGGTATTGTAAATCATGTTGCTTGTATGCGAAGTTTGTATTCGTAGGTTTTGATGAATGACAAACCAACAAACGACATGAAAGACAAACCAACAAACAACTTGAATGAACAAGCATGTTGAAAGATCAACCAACATTCAACATTGAGGAATGAAGAGTTGAAAGCAACACAACAACAACAAGAAACTCAAGTCCACAACATTTGAAGACAAGTATAGTGTCTTAGGACTTAGGTAACTTCTTGTTAAGAACCAATTGCTAAAATCTCTCAACACACACTCACAAAATGTTTTGATGCACATCTTGCAATTCGATGCTAGCCAAATGGTTTAAAAACTTGTTTTCAAAGGTATAAAAGCATAGGAATTGACTCCAACAAGTTTGAGATCAATCCTAAGTATTTTGAAGTGATTTTAAGCCATTCTTTAAGGTTTGCATCGATGCACACTCATCTTGCATCGATGCAAAGCATGCAACGACTTTTTGCATCGATGCAAAGATGTTTGCATCGATGCAACCTAGCTGAAAATTCAAATTTCAGCTTCAAAGACACATTTGCATCGATGCAAAGTGTTATGCATCGATGCAAATGATTCAAAAACATAAAAAACGGCTAGTTTTATCAAAACGGCTTCATCCCATTAACTCCCAAACGTTTCTAAGGTTTGGGGAGTCTATAAATAGATGGATTGAAGCCTTATTTCATACATGTGAGTATTTGCAAACTATCTTGTTCATATTCTTTCATTCTACACATTTTTAAGGTGTTATAATACACAATTTGAGAGAGCAATATCAATTGGTTCAATAGTGCTAAACTTGTAATCATACACTCTTCTAGAGAGTACTCATTTCATCTCAACAATTCTTTGAGAATTGTTTTCTTGTACACTTTGTAAATTGGAGTGTGATCTCCAAGGTTGAGTCAAGAGTTATAAACACTATAGTCGGTGAGGATACCAAAGAAGTATACTAAGTACTCAAGGCAAATCTTAGAGAAGGAATCTCTAAGTGGAGTAGGTTAGTATACGAGTGGTGATCATATACCGTGAGGTGTTAGAAACTAAGGACTCGGATTGTAAAAGGTTTTGCGCGAGCACCTTGAAGCTTGGCAATAGTGGAACTTCTCAATAGCGATTGAGAAAGAAAGTGGACGTAGGACAAGGATTGTGCCGAACCACTCTAAATAGCGTTTGCATCTCTCCAAACTCATCTCTTCTATATTATTGTCTTTTACCTTTGAGCAAATAAATTGTGATCGAAAAGTAGCTTCGTAAGTACTTAAGGAATAGCTTAAGTCCGATTGGTGAAAAGCTTGATCAATTTATTTGAGTTGGTGTCTATTGGAAAGTAAAAGCTCCTTATAAATGCTTAGCAATTGAGTTAAGCTCTTGGAAAAATACTAGTACAATAACACTTTTGTATATTGTCTTTAACTTTCGCAAAAAGATTCATTGTTGTTGCAATACTCAATTCACCCCCCCTCTTGAGTAATTGTGCATAGGTTCTACAAGTGGCATCAGAGCTTAACCCTTTGAAAGACTTAACCGTTTAAGGGAAAAGATCATGGCAAGCACAAGCTTTAACAACAACAACACTAGTGAAGGTAACTCAACCGCTAGACCTCCTCTTTTTAGCGGAACAAATTACTCTTATTGGAAAAATAAGATGAGAATTTGGATCCGTTCTCAAGATGTGAGAATTTGGAAAGTGATTGAGAATGGAAATCACATTCCAACAAAGACAACAAGCGCTAAAGAAGGAGAAGTCTCCGTCTTAAAGCAAGTACCGAAAGGAGAAAGTGAATATAATGACGATGATTGGAAGAAAGTGGCAATGAATGATAAAGCCATCAACTTCATTCATTGTGCACTTAACGAGCATGATTATATGAAGATCTCTACATGTGAAACCGCTAAAGAGATTTGGGATAAACTCCAAATCACTTACGAAGGAACCGACCACGTTAAAGAATCAAAGGTATTTATGTTGGTTCATGAATGGGAAAATTTTAAAATGAAAGATGAAGAGAGCATTGAAGAAGCTCTTGAAAGACTCTCCAAGATCTTCAACAACCTAAGCATGCTTGGCACAAAATACAATGATAAACAAATTGTGACCAAGGTGCTTACAAGCCTTACACCAAAATGGAACTCCAAAGTGAACGCCATTGTGGAAGGAAGGCTCTATGATCAACTTACATTTGATCAACTACGAGGTAATCTTCTCACCTATGAGATGACTATGCTAAATAGACAAAAAGGTGAAGAAAGCAAGAAGAAAAGTCTCGCCCTTAAAACAACATCACTACAAGAAGAGAGTGATGATAATGAAGAAGAAGGAGATGAAGAATTTGCACTCTTATTAAAAAGATTCAATAAGTTTGCAATGAAGAAAAACTTCAAGAGCAAAACAAAGGTACCAAAATGCTATGAGTGTGGAGAAGTTGGACACATTAAACCCAATTGTCCAAAACTTCAAAAGGAGGACAAAAACAAGAAATTTAAGAAGAAGGAGAAAGCATACATATCATGGGAGAACGAGGATGAATCCGACTCCGATGACGACGAGGTTGCAAATCTTTGCTTAATGGCAAGCGAAGAAAAGGTTAGTAATGACAACTCCACTTCTTTTAATTTACAAGATGAATATGATGCCTTACTTGAGGTGTACACAAAACTTACCCAAGATTATTCTCTCCTAAAGAAAAAGAATATGGATCTTTTAAAACAAAATGAGATGTTGAAAAATGAGAATATCAATCTTGGAAAAGATAAGTGTAGCACAAGTAGTGATCCATACAAATCTTGTAAAATGCATGAAAATGAAATTACAAATCTTAAGAACACTTTAGCTAAGTTCAATGAATCTTCAAAGAACTTAGATAAAATGTTGAAAAATCAAAAGCATGTTCATAATAAGGAAGGTTTAGGTTTTGAAAAAGGAAAATTTAAAAATACTAAAACTCCTATTAGGCAACCGCAAGCCCAAAAGGCAAGCATGCCTAAAAGGAATGAAGCCTTTAAACATCCTCCTCAACATGCTTCATTTAGAAATTATAATCACAATGCATATAGATCAAAAGATGTTGCATTTAGGAAACAACCTAGGCAACCATTTAGAAACATGCATAGGATGCATAATCCAAATGTCATATGTCATTATTGCAATAAAGTAGGTCATATAGCACCCGTATGCTTTACTAGAATTAAACATATAAACTTTCGTAGTCAAGATACGAGATGGGCACCTTATGGGCATTATGCTCATACTAACCATCAAGGACCCAAATTCACTTGGGTACCTAAATCCCAATTTTAATTGTTTTGTAGGTACGTGTTGGAGCTAAGGATACAAATTGGTATGTTGATAGTGGATGCTCCAAACACATGACCGGCGATGAATCAAAGTTCACCGCAATAGAGCCTACAAACGGAGGAAATGTGATCTATGGAGACAACAACACCGGCAAAGTAATCGGCGTTGGAAAAGTTGGTAAAAATTCTTCTACCTCCATAGATAATGTTATACTTGTCAAAGGTCTCAAACATAATCTCATTAGTGTTAGCCAACTTTGTGACAAAGGAAACTTAGTTACCTTTGACTCAAAATGTTGTTTGATAAAAAGGCAAGACACTAATGAAATTGTGCTAATTGGACACCGTGTTGACAATGTATACATGATTAATATAGATGAAGTTTCCTCAAATGATGTGAAATGCCTTGTTAGTAAAAATGATGAAACTTGGTTATGGCATCGTAGAGTAGCTCATGCTAACATGGACCATCTTAGCAAGTTGGTCTCTAAAGAGTTAGTAATTGGCTTACCAAAGCTACGTTTTGAAAAAGACATCCTTTGCGACGCATGTCAAAAGGGAAAACAAGTAAAGGCCTCTTTTAAATCTAAAAACATTGTTTCGACAACAAGGCCATTACAACTTTTGCACATGGATTTATTTGGTCCTTCCAGGACTATGAGCTTTGGTGGCAATTACTATGCTTTAGTTATTGTTGATGATTACTCTCGATTTACATGGACCTTGTTTCTAGCAAACAAGAGTGATGCATTTCGAGCATTCAAAAGATTAGCCAAAGTTATTCAAAATGAAAAGAATTTGCATATATCATCTATTAGAAGTGATCATGGTGGAGAATTTGAAAACAATCTTTTTGAAACTTTTTGTGAAGAAAATGGCATTGAGCATAATTTTTCCTCTCCTAGAACACCACAACAAAATGGTGTGGTTGAAAGGAAAAATCGTCATTTAGAAGAAATGGCGAGAACTATGCTCAATGAGGCTAATATTCCTAAGTACTTTTGGGCGGATGCGGTTAGTACCGCGTGTTATGTTATGAATAGGATTATCATTCGACCTATTCTTAAGAAAACACCGTACGAATTGTACAAAGGAAGAAAGCCAAATATTTCCCACCTTCACGTCTTTGGTTGTAAATGCTTTATTCTAAATAATGGAAAAGATAACTTAGGCAAATTTGATGCTAAGGCTGATGAAGGAATCTTCTTAGGCTACTCTTTAACTAGCAAAGCTTTTAGAGTATATAATAAACGCATCATGACTATGGAAGAAAGTATTCATGTCGCTTTTGATGAAACTAACCATTGTTGTGCTAGAAAAGATTTTGATGAAAATGTAGAAAACTTTGATTCACTAAATTTGAATGGTGAAGACAAAGAAAAAGATTTAAATGAAGCCTCTACAAGCTCAACAAAGGATAGTGTGCAAGTTGAAGAAATTGAACCATCACACGCACAAATAAATGCACTTCCAAAGGACTGGCGTACTTCAAAGGATCATCCTCTAGACAACGTCATTGGTAATGTTTCGAAAGGGGTAACAACTCGATCTACTTTTAGAAATTTATTTACATATAGTGCTTTTGTTTCTCAAATTGAACCATCTACCATTGAGTCCGCAATTGATGATGAACATTGGGCTATGGCAATGCAAGAGGAGCTTAACCAATTCAAACGAAATGACGTTTGGGAATTGGTGCCTAAACCAAGTAATCAAACAATTGTAGGAACAAAATGGGTTTTTAGAAATAAACTCGATGAAAATGGTACAATTGTTAGAAACAAAGCTAGATTAGTAGCTAAAGGTTATAATCAAGAGGAAGGCATTGATTATGACGAAACTTATGCTCCCGTAGCTAGATTAGAAGCTATTAGGATGTTACTTGCTTTTGCATCCTCTTATAACTTCAAACTTTATCAAATGGATGTTAAGAGTGCCTTTCTTAATGGTTTCATTCAAGAAGAAGTATATGTTGAACAACCTCCCGGTTTTGAGGATTATGAAAATCCTAATCATGTTTTTAAACTCAAGAAAGCTCTTTATGGTCTTAAACAAGCTCCAAGAGCTTGGTATGAACGTTTGAGCAAGTTTTTAATAGAAAAGGGTTTTAGAAGAGGGAAGGTTGATACAACTTTATTTATCATGATTGAAAACAAAAATATCCTTTTGGTACAAGTTTACGTCGATGACATAATATTTGGTTCAACTAACGAATCACTTTGCAAGTTTTTCTCAAACCTCATGCAAAGTGAATTTGAAATGTCCATGATGGGCGAACTCAACTTCTTCCTTGGTCTTCAAATCAAACAAGGAAAAGAAGGAACTTTCGTTAGCCAAACCAAATATTGCAAGGAATTGCTCAAAAGATTTGGAATGGACAATGCTAAGGCAATGGACACACCAATGAGCACTACTTGCTACCTTGACAAAGATGAACAAGCCATTGTTTTGTAGGTTTATGAGTTGATGAATGAGTGATTAATCTTGAGGTAGATTGAAGTATTTGAAGATTATAAACAATGGAGGATCAACAAATTGAAGATTTTTTTTACATCAAGTCACTTTTTATTGCTTTATGTTTATTTAATTATATGAATTGTTAAACTAACTCCTAGTAAGCTAAGGATTTCTATTATGGTTTAAATACTTTGATATTTCCTTCATAATTTTGTTTAATGATTAATGCTTGTATGCTTATTTGGTGAATAACTCAAAATAGGCTTGGTACCCCTATTTTAAGTTAATGTGCATGTCTTGATATATTTCACTTCTTTAGGGGGAATTATGCATGCTTGTTATATATAAAAAGAGGAAATCAAATTCTTTTTGAAAGGGGGAATATCTCATCCTTGAGATTAATAGAGATATTGAACTTAAAAAAATTCATTGTTTTATGCATGCTTCTATGACACATTTTAAACTCCTTTCTTTTTGATAATGTCAAAAGGGGGAAGAGAAGTTTGAGGATATTTGAAATTTTGAACTTTTGAAAAAGAAAAAGTTTGAGGATTTGAAAAGAAGAAATAAGTTTGCGAAACAATGATTTCAAAAAGACTTCCGCTAAGCAAAAACTTTTGATATCTAAATCGTTTTCTTTGATAAACGCCCTTTAAGGGAACAAATGCACATATTTAGGGGGAACTCCTGCAAAATTTTTTTTGTGAAGTCTTCTCCAAAGCTTTCTATAAAACAAAGTGCATTATTGTTGCTTTCAAAATCATTTATAAATGCATATCCTCAAAATTGGTTTGTCATTATCAAAAAGGGGGAAATTGTAAATCATGTTGCTTGTATGCGAAGTTTGTATTCGTAGGTTTTGATGAATGACAAACCAACAAACGACATGAAAGACAAACCAACAAACAACTTGAATGAACAAGCATGTTGAAAGATCAACCAACATTCAACATTGAGGAATGAAGAGTTGAAAGCAACACAACAACAACAAGAAACTCAAGTCCACAACATTTGAAGACAAGTATAGTGTCTTAGGACTTAGGTAACTTCTTGTTAAGAACCAATTGCTAAAATCTCTCAACACACACTCACAAAATGTTTTGATGCACATCTTGCAATTCGATGCTAGCCAAATGGTTTAAAAACTTGTTTTCAAAGGTATAAAAGCATAGGAATTGACTCCAACAAGTTTGAGATCAATCCTAAGTATTTTGAAGTGATTTTAAGCCATTCTTTAAGGTTTGCATCGATGCACACTCATCTTGCATCGATGCAAAGCATGCAACGACTTTTTGCATCGATGCAAAGATGTTTGCATCGATGCAACCTAGCTGAAAATTCAAATTTCAGCTTCAAAGACACATTTGCATCGATGCAAAGTGTTATGCATCGATGCAAATGATTCAAAAACATAAAAAACGGCTAGTTTTATCAAAACGGCTTCATCCCATTAACTCCCAAACGTTTCTAAGGTTTGGGGAGTCTATAAATAGATGGATTGAAGCCTTATTTCATACATGTGAGTATTTGCAAACTATCTTGTTCATATTCTTTCATTCTACACATTTTTAAGGTGTTATAATACACAATTTGAGAGAGCAATATCAATTGGTTCAATAGTGCTAAACTTGTAATCATACACTCTTCTAGAGAGTACTCATTTCATCTCAACAATTCTTTGAGAATTGTTTTCTTGTACACTTTGTAAATTGGAGTGTGATCTCCAAGGTTGAGTCAAGAGTTATAAACACTATAGTCGGTGAGGATACCAAAGAAGTATACTAAGTACTCAAGGCAAATCTTAGAGAAGGAATCTCTAAGTGGAGTAGGTTAGTATACGAGTGGTGATCATATACCGTGAGGTGTTAGAAACTAAGGACTCGGATTGTAAAAGGTTTTGCGCGAGCACCTTGAAGCTTGGCAATAGTGGAACTTCTCAATAGCGATTGAGAAAGAAAGTGGACGTAGGACAAGGATTGTGCCGAACCACTCTAAATAGCGTTTGCATCTCTCCAAACTCATCTCTTCTATATTATTGTCTTTTACCTTTGAGCAAATAAATTGTGATCGAAAAGTAGCTTCGTAAGTACTTAAGGAATAGCTTAAGTCCGATTGGTGAAAAGCTTGATCAATTTATTTGAGTTGGTGTCTATTGGAAAGTAAAAGCTCCTTATAAATGCTTAGCAATTGAGTTAAGCTCTTGGAAAAATACTAGTACAATAACACTTTTGTATATTGTCTTTAACTTTCGCAAAAAGATTCATTGTTGTTGCAATACTCAATTCACCCCCCCTCTTGAGTAATTGTGCATAGGTTCTACAAGTGGCATCAGAGCTTAACCCTTTGAAAGACTTAACCGTTTAAGGGAAAAGATCATGGCAAGCACAAGCTTTAACAACAACAACACTAGTGAAGGTAACTCAACCGCTAGACCTCCTCTTTTTAGCGGAACAAATTACTCTTATTGGAAAAATAAGATGAGAATTTGGATCCGTTCTCAAGATGTGAGAATTTGGAAAGTGATTGAGAATGGAAATCACATTCCAACAAAGACAACAAGCGCTAAAGAAGGAGAAGTCTCCGTCTTAAAGCAAGTACCGAAAGGAGAAAGTGAATATAATGACGATGATTGGAAGAAAGTGGCAATGAATGATAAAGCCATCAACTTCATTCATTGTGCACTTAACGAGCATGATTATATGAAGATCTCTACATGTGAAACCGCTAAAGAGATTTGGGATAAACTCCAAATCACTTACGAAGGAACCGACCACGTTAAAGAATCAAAGGTATTTATGTTGGTTCATGAATGGGAAAATTTTAAAATGAAAGATGAAGAGAGCATTGAAGAAGCTCTTGAAAGACTCTCCAAGATCTTCAACAACCTAAGCATGCTTGGCACAAAATACAATGATAAACAAATTGTGACCAAGGTGCTTACAAGCCTTACACCAAAATGGAACTCCAAAGTGAACGCCATTGTGGAAGGAAGGCTCTATGATCAACTTACATTTGATCAACTACGAGGTAATCTTCTCACCTATGAGATGACTATGCTAAATAGACAAAAAGGTGAAGAAAGCAAGAAGAAAAGTCTCGCCCTTAAAACAACATCACTACAAGAAGAGAGTGATGATAATGAAGAAGAAGGAGATGAAGAATTTGCACTCTTATTAAAAAGATTCAATAAGTTTGCAATGAAGAAAAACTTCAAGAGCAAAACAAAGGTACCAAAATGCTATGAGTGTGGAGAAGTTGGACACATTAAACCCAATTGTCCAAAACTTCAAAAGGAGGACAAAAACAAGAAATTTAAGAAGAAGGAGAAAGCATACATATCATGGGAGAACGAGGATGAATCCGACTCCGATGACGACGAGGTTGCAAATCTTTGCTTAATGGCAAGCGAAGAAAAGGTTAGTAATGACAACTCCACTTCTTTTAATTTACAAGATGAATATGATGCCTTACTTGAGGTGTACACAAAACTTACCCAAGATTATTCTCTCCTAAAGAAAAAGAATATGGATCTTTTAAAACAAAATGAGATGTTGAAAAATGAGAATATCAATCTTGGAAAAGATAAGTGTAGCACAAGTAGTGATCCATACAAATCTTGTAAAATGCATGAAAATGAAATTACAAATCTTAAGAACACTTTAGCTAAGTTCAATGAATCTTCAAAGAACTTAGATAAAATGTTGAAAAATCAAAAGCATGTTCATAATAAGGAAGGTTTAGGTTTTGAAAAAGGAAAATTTAAAAATACTAAAACTCCTATTAGGCAACCGCAAGCCCAAAAGGCAAGCATGCCTAAAAGGAATGAAGCCTTTAAACATCCTCCTCAACATGCTTCATTTAGAAATTATAATCACAATGCATATAGATCAAAAGATGTTGCATTTAGGAAACAACCTAGGCAACCATTTAGAAACATGCATAGGATGCATAATCCAAATGTCATATGTCATTATTGCAATAAAGTAGGTCATATAGCACCCGTATGCTTTACTAGAATTAAACATATAAACTTTCGTAGTCAAGATACGAGATGGGCACCTTATGGGCATTATGCTCATACTAACCATCAAGGACCCAAATTCACTTGGGTACCTAAATCCCAATTTTAATTGTTTTGTAGGTACGTGTTGGAGCTAAGGATACAAATTGGTATGTTGATAGTGGATGCTCCAAACACATGACCGGCGATGAATCAAAGTTCACCGCAATAGAGCCTACAAACGGAGGAAATGTGATCTATGGAGACAACAACACCGGCAAAGTAATCGGCGTTGGAAAAGTTGGTAAAAATTCTTCTACCTCCATAGATAATGTTATACTTGTCAAAGGTCTCAAACATAATCTCATTAGTGTTAGCCAACTTTGTGACAAAGGAAACTTAGTTACCTTTGACTCAAAATGTTGTTTGATAAAAAGGCAAGACACTAATGAAATTGTGCTAATTGGACACCGTGTTGACAATGTATACATGATTAATATAGATGAAGTTTCCTCAAATGATGTGAAATGCCTTGTTAGTAAAAATGATGAAACTTGGTTATGGCATCGTAGAGTAGCTCATGCTAACATAGACCATCTTAGTAAGTTGGTCTCTAAAGAGTTAGTAATTGGCTTACCAAAGCTACGTTTTGAAAAAGACATCCTTTGCGACGCATGTCAAAAGGGAAAACAAGTAAAGGCCTCTTTTAAATCTAAAAACATTGTTTCGACAACAAGGCCATTACAACTTTTGCACATGGATTTATTTGGTCCTTCCAGGACTATGAGCTTTGGTGGCAATTACTATGCTTTAGTTATTGTTGATGATTACTCTCGATTTACATGGACCTTGTTTCTAGCAAACAAGAGTGATGCATTTCGAGCATTCAAAAGATTAGCCAAAGTTATTCAAAATGAAAAGAATTTGCATATATCATCTATTAGAAGTGATCATGGTGGAGAATTTGAAAACAATCTTTTTGAAACTTTTTGTGAAGAAAATGGCATTGAGCATAATTTTTTGATAATACTTGTCTCTTGTTATGTAGAAAATGTCTGCGCAGAATAAGAAAAATAGGGCACAACAGAAATTTAGGTATCGAAAGGGACCAATAAAGTTTGCAAGAATACGTGCAAGATTGGTACAATTTTTAATTCTTTGTGAATTTGTATATGTATGTGTGGTGTGCCTTTTAACTCTATATAAATGCTATTTGAATTGGACTTATAGGCTGCTTCTAAGGAAAATAATGAACCACCTACTCAAGCAGAAATGTTTGTTGAGACTCGCCAAAGCACAAAAGAAAAATCATTGGATGAAGACACTCTGGATGTTATTGTAAGTATTAATTTGGAGTTAATTTGGTTAAAATAGGTTATGGATTTCTTGTGTCTTGGCAATTTGTCCATCACTTGTGGTTACTTTTATGCTTGCGTTGAGTTAAAGAATCTTGACATTATTTTTAATCTCTATTATTTGTTTCGATGTTGTCAAATGATATATGCCTTTAGTCCAATTGTGTATTTACTCTTATTTTATTACTATTATTTTTCTTCACATTAATATAGGCACATTTACAAGCTGAGAATAAAAAGTCTAAAGAATCAGCAATTAGAGCTTTCCAATCTATATTTGGGAAAGAGAAGGCAGGGAGAGTGCGATGTCACGGAAGAGTTACCACACTAATTTTGTTGAAGAAAAATGAGGAAATTTCCACCCTTAAGCAGCAACATGCAACTGAGAAAGCAACATTAGAGAATAAGGTTGATGTGATGCAAAAAGAAGTAGATGAACTAAAATCGCTTGTTAAAATGATGCTGCAACAAAAAAGCTCAGGAGTGGACCTTGACATGTTAGCTGCTCAATTAGGAAGCACGTTAGGGAATCCGAACAATGATGCGCATGAAGAGGAAAACTATGTTGAAGGGGAAATCGAACTTGATTAAGGTCAACTTTTAAAAGCAAATGTTACAGAGTAAAAGTCATGAACTTGTGGACATGATGACTATTTGCTACTTAGCTATTTCAACTCTCTTTTGTTATTATATTTTTTGCAAACTTAGATGATATTGTGGATCTTACAACAATTTTTATAAGTTAAATTTGATGAGAAATGTTCAATTTTTTTTCTTTAGTGACTTAATTCAAATAGTTTAGATTATTTATTGACATTAAATAATTTAAAAAACTGAAATTAATTTTATTCACGAGAAAATTATTGTAAGTAAAAAATTATATATCACAACAAAATCGTTGTCAATAGTTACAAAAGACAATGGTGTTAAAACCGTTGCCAAAACACGACTCCAAAGGTAATGCTTTAAAACTGTTGTTTTAGATGACTATAAAATGGCAATGGTATTAAAACCGTTGCCGAAAGCGACATCAACAGTAACGCTTTAAAACCATTGTCCTAGATGGCTATAAACTGGCAACGGTTTTAAAACCGTTACCGAAACCTGGAGCCAACGATAACGGTTTAAAACCGTTGTCTATGTGAATAATAAAACCACAACAGTTTAAAACCGTTGCCTATCCAGTTACGGTTTTAAACCGTTGTCATGTTAATAGGAATGGTTTGAAACCGTTGCTTATTGAGTAACGGATCAAAATCGTTGTCTAAAATTTTCCGTCAAAACCGTTGCCTATGCCACTAACTGTGGCAACGGTTTTTCTGTTACCATTGCCTTAGGTAAAAAACTGTTGCCTTTGAGCATTGGTAACGGCCGCATATACCACAGGTCAAAAACCGTTGCCAAAGCGTTGCCTAAAGTTTTGGGAACGGTTTTTCAATCTACGGCAACGATTTTTGACCATTGCGAAAAGCCTTATTTGTTGTAGTGTACCCATATGGCCTTACCCTTTTATTTTTCCTTGTAAACCAATGTTGAGCCTATTTTACCCCGGCCCATTTATTCTTTATTTTAGCACATCACTAACTCTAAGCGAAAAACAATAGATGCCCCTAATTTGAATACTTGGTTAGCTTAGACTAGTGAGAGTGTACATGAATTAAGTGTGGAAAAATTGGGTTAGGGAATACTTGGTTAGGGAATTGGGTATTTTATATTCTTATATGAAAATGTGAAAATAGTTTGGGCACTTGTTCGTGCATCTAACACATTAATCATATGCATTAACTCCTTGTGTATATATATATATATATATATTCCATACCATATATGCATATTTCCATGAGAAAAAAAAGGAAAAGATAAAAAGAAAAAAAAGAGAAAAAAATAAAAAGGGGGACAAAATTCCCCAAGGTAAATAATTGAAACAATGCATATGATTTGTACTCAAAAGATATCAAGGTGCATGAATTTGTGTAAAGATAGTCAATGGGTAGTTAGATTTTGCACTGTAATGACATGGAATGTCTTAGGTTAGGTGGGAAGTTTAGGTTAATCAAGGATTCGGATTTTAGTCCACTTAACCAAATATGTTCCTACCTTGACCCTAACCCCATCACAACCTTTGAAAAGACCTCTTGATATGTATATTCGTGTATTAAAATTTTGTTGATTGGTAGAAGAAGAGCAAGCCTTAGAAAGTAAGATTAGTAGAGAACCGAGAGAATCAACCCTCAAACACTAGAGTAATTAGAGTGTATACACTTCCGGTGAGGGTTCGATACTCGATTCTTTGTTCCCGGCTTTCACAAACTTTCTCCTTGCAAGTTTATTTGTACTTCATTTTGAGATTTGAATTAGTGGAATCCAGTTCATGTGTGTTCTTGGAAAATTTGTTCACTTTTAACTAAGTAGGTAGAAGTATTTAGCATGTAGTTGTATTATATAGATAAGTTGCATTGCATAAGTCTCACCATTTTTCCTTCACTCTTTTGGCTCACCTGAGCTTAGCATGAGGACATGCTAATGTTTAAGTGTGGGAAGATTTGATAAACTACTATTTTATGATATATTTTGGACTGAATTGAGTGGATTTTGTCAACTATTCTCACACTTATTCATGTAAATTGCATGTTTTTAAGTTTCCTTCCTAATTTTGTGCTATAATTGAAAACATGCTTCTTAGGCCTTTAAATCACTAATTTTTAATCCTTTGAACCTCCCTTGTTCACCAATGAACTAAGTGATCTGGATCAACTGACATTGCCTCAGAAGAAACAGGATCCTGGAAAGTTCGTAATACCTTGTACCATAGGCAACATGATCTTTGAAAAGGCTCTGTGTGACCTTGGTTCAGGGATAAACCTCATGCCCCTCTCTGTAATAGAGAAGCTGGGAATCTTTGGGGTGCAAGCTACTAAAATCTCATTAGAGATGGCAGACAATTCAAGAAAACAGGCTTATGGACAAGTAGAGGACGTGTTAGTAAAGGTTGAAGGCCTTTACATCCCTGCTGATTTCATAATCCTTGATACTGGGAAGGATGAGGATGAATCCATCATCCTTGAAAGACCTTTCCTAGCCACAGCAAGAGCTGTGATTGATGTTGACAGAGGTGAATTAGTCCTTCAATTGAATGAGGACTCCCTTGTGTTTACAACTCAAGGTTACCTTTCTGTAAACATGGAAAAGAGGCACAGTAAGCTTCTCTCAAAACAGAGTCAACCAGAGCCCCCACAGTCAAACTCTAAGTTTGGTGTTGGGAGGCCACAACCAAACTCTAAGTTTGGTGCTGAACTCCCATATCCAAACTCTAAGTTTGGTGTTGGGAAGTCTCAACAATGCTCTGAACATCTGTAAGGCTCCATGAGAGCCCACTGTCAAGCTATTGACATTAAAGAAGCGCTTGTTGGGAGGCAACCCAACTTTTATTTATCTAATTTTATTTTTCTTGTTCTTTCATGTTTTATTAGGTTCATGATCATGTGGAGTCACAAAATAAATATAAAAATTGAAAATAGAATAAAAAACAGCAGAAGAAAAATCACACCCTGGAGGAAGACCTTACTGGCGTTTAAACGCCAGTAAGAAGCATCTGGCTGGCGTTCAACGCCAGAACAGAGCATGGTTCTGGCACTGAACGCCCAAAATGGGCAGCATCTGTGCGTTTGAACGCCAGAATTGCACCCTGGAGAAGAGCTGGCGCTGAACGCCCAGAACAAGCATGGTTCTGGCGTTCAACGCCAGAAATGGGCAACAAATGGGCGTTCAACGCCCAGAACAAGCACCAATCTGGCGCTGAACGCCCATAGTTGTGTGCAAGGGCATTTTGCATGCCTAATTTGGTGCAAGATTGTACATCCTTGAACACCTCAGGATCTGTGGACCCCACAGAATCACCTTAGGATCTGTGGACCCCACAGGATCCTCACCTACCTCCACTCACTTCTTCTCACCCCTCTTTCACACAATTCCATAAACACTCTTCCCCAAAACTCTTCACCAATCACCTCAATCTCTCTTCACCACTCACATCCATCCATTCTTCCCCATAAACCTACCTCATAAACTCCACCCACCTTCAAAATTCAAAATCAATTTCCTACCCAAAATCCACCCTTATGGCCGAACCTTACCCCCCCTCCCTTCCCTATATATAGCCCTCCATTCTTCCTCATTTTCACACAACACAACCCTCTCTTCCCATTCTTGGCCGAAACACATCTCTCTCTCCCTCTCCTCCATTTCTTCTTCTTCTTCATCTATTCTTTCTTTTCTTGCTCGAGGGCGAGCAAAATTCTAAGTTTGGTGTGGTAAAAGCATAAGCTTTTTGTTTTTCCATTACCATTGATGGCACCTAAGACCGGAGAATTCTCTAGAAAAGGGAAAGGGAAGACAAACGCTTCCACTTCCGAGTCATGGGAGATGGAAAGATTCATCTCTAAAGCTCATCAAGACCACTTCTATGATGTTGTGGCAAAGAAGAAGGTGATCCCCGAGGTCCCTTTCAAGCTCAAGAGAAATGAGTATTCGGAGATCCGACATGAAATCCAAAGAAGAGGTTGGGAAGTTCTAACAAACCCCATCCAACAAGTCGGCATCCTAATGGTTCAAGAGTTCTATGCCAATGCATGGATCACTAAGAACCATGATCAAAGTAAGAACCCGAATCCAAAGAATTTTATTACAATGGTTCGGGGGAAATACTTAGATTTTAGTCCAGAGAATGTGAAGTTGGCATTCAACTTGCCTATGATGCAAGGAGATGCACGCCCCTACACTAGAAGGGTCAACTTTAATCAAAGGTTGGACCAAGTCCTCATGGACATATGTGTGGAAGGAGCTCAATGGAAGATTGACTCCAAAGGCAAGCCGGTTCAATTAAGAAGACTGGACCTCAAGCCTATGGCTAGAGGATGGTTGGAGTTCATCCAACGCTCCATCATCCCCACTAGCAACCGATCTGAAGTTACTGTGGATCGGGCCATCATGATTCATAGCATCATGATTAGAGAAGAAGTAGAAGTTCATGAAGTCATCTCCCTTGAACTCTACAAAATAGCCGAAAAGCCCTCTCCTGGGGCAAGGCTAGCTTTTCCTCATCTTATCTGCCATCTATGTTACTCAGCTGGAGCTTTCATAGAAGGAGACATTCCCATTGAGGAAGAGAAGCCCATCACTAAGAAAAGGATGGAGCAAGCAAGAGAGCCCATTCATGGATCTCAAGAGACGCATGAAGCTCATCACCATGAGATCCCGAAGATGCCTCAAATGCATTTTCCTCCACAAAACTATTGGGAGCAAATCAACATCTCCCTAGGAGAATTAAGTTCCAACATGGGACAATTAAGGGTGGAACATCAAGAGCACTCCATCATCCTTCATGAAATAAGAGAAGATCAAAAAGCAATGAGGGAGGAGCAACAAAGACAAGGAAGAGACATAGAAGAGCTCAAGGACATCATTGGTTCCTCAAGAAGGAAACGCCACCATCACTAAGGTGGACTCATTCCTTGTTCTTACATTCTCTGTTTTTCGTTTTCTCTATGTTAAGTGCTTATCCATGTTTGTGTCTTCATTACATGATCATTAGTATTTAGTAACTTTGTCTTAAAGTTATGAATGTCCTATGAATCCATCACCTCTCTTAAATAAAAACTGTTTTAATTCAAAAGAACAAGAAGTACATGAGTTTCGAATTTATCCTTGAACTTAGTTTAATTATATTGATGTGGTGACAATGCTTCTTGTTTTCTGAATGAATGCTTGAACAGTGCATATGTCTTTTGAAGTTGTTGTTTAAGAATGTTAAATATGTTGGCTCTTGAAAGAATGATGATAAGGAGACATGTTATTTGATAATCTGAAAAATCATAAAAATGATTCTTGAAGCAAGAAAAAGCAGCAAAGAACAAAGCTTGCAGAAAAAAAAAGAAAAAAAATAGGCGAAAAAAAAAGAGAAAAAGAAAAAGCAAGCAGAAAAAGCCAAAAGCTCTTAAAACCAAGAGGCAAGAGCAAAAAGCCAATAGCCCTTAAAACCAAAAGGCAAGGGTAATAAAAAGGATCCCAAGGCTTTGAGCATCAGTGGATAGGAGGGCCTAAAGGAATAAAATCCTGGCCTAAGCGGCTAAACCAAGCTGTCCCTAACCATGTGCTTGTGGCGTGAAGGTGTCAAGTGAAAACTTGAGACTGAGCGGTTAAAGTCAAGGTCCAAAGCAAAAACAGAGTGTGCTTAAGAACCCTGAACACCTCTAATTGGGGACTTTAGCAAAGTTGAGTCACAATCTGAAAAGGTTCACCCAATTATGTGTCTGTGGCATTTATGTATCCGGTGGTAATACTGGAAAACAAAGTTCTTAGGGCCACGGCCAAGACTCATAAAATAGCTGTGTTCAAGAATCATCATACTGAACTAGGAGAATCAATAACACTATCTGAACTCTGAGTTCCTATAGATGCCAATCATTCTGAACTTCAATGGATAAAGTGAGATGCCAAAACTATTCAAGAGGCAAAAAGCTACAAGTCCCGCTCATTTAATTGGAGCTATGTTTCATTGATAGTTTGGAATTTATAGTATATTCTCTTCTTTTTATCCTATTTGATTTTCAGTTGCTTGGGGACAAGCAACAATTTAAGTTTGGTGTTGTGATGAGCAGATAATTTATACGCTTTTTGGCATTGTTTTTAGTATGTTTTTAGTAGAATCTATTTACTTTTAGGGATGTTTTCATTAGTTTTTATGTTAAATTCACATTTCTGGACTTTACTATGAGTTTGTGTGTTTTTCTGTGATTTCAGGTATTTTCTGGCTGAAATTGAGGGACTTGAGCAAAAATCAGATTCAGAGGTTGAAGAAGGACTGCTGATGTTGTTGGATTCTGACCTCCCTTCACTCAAAGTGAATTTTCTGGAGCTACAGAACTCAAAATGGCACGCTTTCAATTGCGTTGGAAAGTAGACATCCAGGGCTTTCCAGAAATATATAATAATCTATACTTTGGTCAAGTTTAGATGACATAAAAGGGCGTTGAATGCCAGTTCTACGCTGCTATCTGGAGTTAAACGCCAGAAACACGTCACAAGCCAGAGTTGAACGCCAGAAATACATTACAAACTGGCGTTCAACTCCAAGAAAGACCTCTGCACGTGTAACATTCAAGCTCAGCCCAAGCACACACCAAGTGGGCCCCGGAAGTGGATTTATGCATCAATTACTTACTTCTGTAAACCCTAGTAGCTAGTTTATTATAAATAGGACTTTTTACTATTGTATTAGACATCTTCGGATCATCTTTGATCATTTTTAGATCTCTAGACCTCCATGGGAGGCTGGCCACTCGGCCATGCTTACCCCCTATTCACTTATGTATTTTTCAACGGTAGAGTTTCTGCACTCCACAGATTAAGGTGTGGAGCTCTGCTGTTCCTCAAAGATTAATGCAAAGTACTACTGTTTTTCTATTCAATTCAACTTATTCCGCTGCTAAGATATTCATTCGCACTTCAACCTGAATGTGATGAACGTGACAATCATCATTATTCCCTATGAATGCGTGCCTGACAACCACTTACGTTCTACCTTAGATTGAATGAGTATCTCTTGGATCTCTTAATCAGAATCTTCGTGGTATAAGCTAGATTGATGGCGGCATTCATGAAAGTCCGGAAAGTCTAAACCTTGTCTGTGGTATTCCGAGTAGGACTCTGGGATTGAATGACTGTGACGAACTTCAAACTCGCGAGTGCTGGGCGTAGTGACAGACGCAAAAGGAGGGTGAATCCTATTCCAGTATGATCGAGAACCTCAGATGATTAGCTGTGCTGTGACAGAGCATTTGGACCATTTTCACAAGAGGATGGGATGCAGCCATTGACAAGGGTGATGCCTCCAGACGATTAGCCATGCAGTGACAGCGCATCGGACCATTTTCCAGAGAGGATAAAAAGTAGCCATTGACAACGGTGATGTCCTTACATAAAGCCAGCCATGGAAAGGAGCAAGACTGATTGGATGAAGACAGCAGGAAAGCAGAGGTTCAAAGGAACAAACGCATCTCTATACCTTTATCTGAAATTCTAACCAATGAATTACATAAGTATTTCTATCCTTATTTTATGTTTACTTATTAGTTATTTTCGAAAACTCCATAACCTTTTGATATCCGCCTGACTGAGATTTTACAAGGTGACCATAGCTTGCTTCAAGTCGACAATCTCCGTGGGATCGACCCTTACTCACGTAAGGTTTATTACTTGGACGACCCAGTGCACTTGCTGGTTAGTTCTATCGAAGTTGTGAATGAAAAACGATTTATTAAGACGTGCGTACAGAGTTTCTGGCGCCGTTGCCTAAGATCACAATTTCGTGCACCACCGACCTAAATAGAACCAGGCTCAAAAGGTCATGGCACGCATGCAACATGAAGAGACACTATAGCTAGAAGTGTACCTTGCTCCCTAGTGTACTCTTTTTCCTGACTTCATAGTTTTTTTCCTGAAAAGAGTTTTCTTGGAGGGGGTTTTAATGAGGCATCAAAGCGAGGGCTAGGGGCAAGAAAAATTATCACCCTTAGTAGCAGAAATGCAAATTACTCTTCATTAATGATAAAGTATCTTTAAAATTCTATTGTTTTTCCTACGACACGCGCCGACTTAAACTCGAAAAAATACAAAAATCAGTTGCCCGATATAAGTGGTCAGCAAAATAAAGCGACGAGGTACAAGTCGGTGTAAAGAGGTTATACACGCCGATCATAAAAGCCCGTGTTTTACGACTTATAAGTTGGAAGATGTTTGGGCCTTCAAAATGCATCACAAAAATAATCTAAGTTACAAAATGACTTACTCCTAAAAAGAAATTGGTCATTCGAGTATGGCAATGGAAAGATCTTAAAAATAAACTTTAAGTTGAAAACCCTCAAAAGATAATCATTTCCAGCATAAGAGGCTTTTTAAAGCCTTGCAACAGTTAAGATAAAACTTAAAAAGAAATACCTACAAAGAAGGTATCCAAAAGCCTTTAAAGGGACTAGCATCCACAAGAGTACGCAAAAAACATACAAAAAATATAAATTGTTCATAAAGAACCCACAAGTTGGGTCTAAAAAAAGCAACTAAGGGAGACTGATAAGATGCTTCTGATCTTTATAAGTCACCTCGGCAGAGACTTCAAGATAAGGAGAGGGAGTCGGTATAGTTTTCTTGGTTGGCATGATTTTAGGCTGAGGAGAGGAAGTCGGCATAACCTCCTCGGTCGGGACGACCTCAGGCAAAGAGGAAGAACCCAGTGCTGGAATTGGCGCTGGGTAAACCAACGCCAAGAGCAACCCTGGAGCTAGCCCTAGTGCTGAGTTGGGCACTGGGTTGGGTGCTGGATAAACCAGTGCCCATAAATAAAGCCTAGAACAAGTCCTGGTGCTGGTTTCGGCGCTGATTTGGGCGCTAATTTAAGCCAACACAAGCAACCTTGCCAAGATGACCTTATCCTCTTCAAAGGAGTATAACTTGAGCTATAGAGGTTCAAATGATGTGATTTTAGTTGCGTTAGAAAGTAGACATTTAGATTTTTCCAATAATATATAATAGTATGGGGTGGACATTCAATTTGAGCTTCAGAAACGGGCATTGAAATGGAAGTTGGAGTTGTCTTGGCTAAAATTAGCGCCCAAAAACCAAACCAACGCCCATACATGCCAAATGACCCCTAGAGCATCATTTTGGTTTAATTAAATTCATTTAAGGTCCACTATAAAATCATGCAAGCAAGTCCACAAATATCACTCAATCAAGGCCACAAGAATCATCTAGAAGTAGTTAACTTTCAATTGATTGTAATTTGTTTTCAATTTCATTTGATAATTTAGGATAGCTATAAATAGGACCATCACACACACATACCCAAGGGAGGATTGGGGGCGGATACACACACCCCATCTTGAGCACATACCACTGGGAGTGGGTCTTCGGACCCCTTTCTTTCACACTTCTCTTCTCTTCCATTTCTTCATTATCACTCTTGTAAATATTATGAGTCTCTAATCCACATTTGAAAAATGAGCTCTGTTGCAATTTTAATTGAATTGATGTTTGTTTTCTTCGCTTCTTGATTCTATCTTCATACATAGGAGTGAGTTCCGTTCTTCAAAGATCCAATTGGATCTATTAGAATTCTATGTGAACCTTGACCAAGGAATCATAGCAATTCAGTTTGAACTCTCTCCTCATAAAGAATTTGATCTTGATTTATAGTTGATATTGTGACATGTAATCTCTCTAATATTGGGGTCTTTGAAGTTATGTGTATGAGATTAGAAATTTTGTTTTGTTTATCTAAGAGAGATTTTTCATTCTTTAAAGATTTAATTCCATCGGAAGAGGAATTGGATCTATTAGAATTCTATGTGAACTGAGGCCAAGGAATCATAGAAATTCAGTTTGAAACTCTCTTCTCACAATGAATTTGATTTTGGTTTGGAGTTGATACGTGATATATAATCTCTCCAAAATTGGGGTCTTATGAGTTGTGTGGCTTTTGATTAGAAATTAAACTTCACCTCTTTTTATGAGCATTGGATCAAGGACTTGGCATGATCATGACTAGAGAAGTGAGTAACCAAGACCTTGGAGGTCAACTACTTATGATTCGCCATAGATCTAAACATTGCATGAACATGAGGAAGAAGAGGTTCATTGATTCAAGAGAGATCAACATCTCCAATTCCTAATGTCTTCTATCTTTAATTTCTAGCACTTTACATTTTCTGCACTTTATATTTCCAGCACTTTACTTTCTTGTACTTTACATTCATATCATTTACTTTCTAGTACTTTATTGCTTTCTTTTAATTTCATGTCATTTACATTTCTTGTTTACTTATCATTCAACTATGATTGTCTAACTAGAATGATCAATTGACAATTGATTGCTTAATCCGTTAATCCTCGTGGGATCAACCTCACTCTTGTGAGTTTTATTTCTTGATACGACCCGGTATACTTGCCGGTAGTTATGCGGAATAATTTTTCCGTATCATAAAGCCTCCAAAGAATGCTAAGTAGCACCCAAAGGAGTTTTTTCCAACTCTTTCAGCAAAGCAGAGCATACCCCTGCTGTCCAAATTCTCCCTCGAATCAAGACCTGGAGATGGTTTTTTATAGAAACATCATCCATGGCAATTAAGCTATGAGGAAGGATGTGTCTCTCACAAAAACTCACCCCATCAAAACCAGTATCATGAATACGATACTTCCAAATTCTGAAGTTTTTCGTTTTTTGGAACTAAGGTCCGAGAAGGGAGTGACATGAGGGGTAACAACAAAGGAGGAGGAGGATGGAATATTGACTTAGATTGAGAAGAATTATCCGAATTTGACTCGGTCGGAGAAGGAGTATCCGACCTCCCCGAATCGTGAAGTTTTAAGGCTCGAGCTCTAGTGTTCCTCTTGGCCTCTTGAACTTTCTAGTAGGTCTTCAAACTAATCTTCATTTTTTCTGCACAAGAACATTGAGAGTTAGAAACAACTCGGAGAAAGAAACAAGTATCTACAAATAATAGCAATAACTACCTAGCTCGGTACGAACATAACTCGACTTTCCAAGAAGAAACTTCTTCGTATCAAGGTTTGGAGTCCATCCCCAAGCCTCTCAGAAGAATTCTACAAATAGTCTCCTCAACATCATCAAAATCTACCAGGTTATACTTAAATACAGGAGTGGACTCTACCTAATATAGTTGGAAGCGAGGTTCATTACTTTCATTAAGGAAAAATGGATGGTGACACTCAACAGCCCAAACCTTAAAAAAGAAGTTTTTAAAATCAGGGAATCACTCATCGAAAATAGAGAATACTTTCTGACCTTATATAGCTTGGAAAGAAACCCATTGTTGTTTATTGGTGGAACTGAAAGGTCTTGTGAGCTGAAATAAGAAGAAAAAGATCTTCAAAGAGATCGAAAAATCAAGCTCACGACTCACGAGCTGGTAGATTTTCATAAAACCCCAGGAATTTGGGTGAAGTTGGGTGGGAGCCACTTTACTGAAAGACAAGACATCGATTTCAAAATCAGAAAACGAAAAAACCACCCCAAGTAGGGTAAAAAGGTAGTCATACATGAAGAGAAAGTGGGGTTCCGATGTGGTAACTCGGTTAAAACATACTCGGTCTTTCGGGTTAGGGGCTACTATTTCATACTTCTCCTCGTCATCCTTAAAGATACAAATCCTATGGTGTCTATGAAATTCATCTACAAACACATTATCTACTACAGAAACTGTAGAAAGGACCGAAATATCTATCCATTTCGACAACTCCTTGGGAACCTTGGACTATATTCTCGAGACAATTGAACAAGACATATAAAAGAGATATACCTACATTATAAAACAAAAATCATCACTACAAGTCGAAAACTCATGACTATAATTCGGAAACAAGTAGAAGGCCTTTTTTCAGACAAAAATCAACAACAAACATAGAAGGGGCATTCCCGGGAAAAGAAGAGTGACATTGTTTCTAAAAGCCAAACAATTTCATTTAGGGGTATCACAACACACAAAAGAGACAACAATAGTATCATAGCAGTGCAATAAACTAAAAAAATGCAAAAGAACCAATTTCTATGAAAATGTGAATGCCAAAAAGCTATGGAAATAGCATGTCCAAACACGAAAATAGCAAAATCCACAAACAAGATTTCACATTTATGCAAGATTTTTTAGTTTCTAATCTAAAACTATATGCAAGAAGCAGTATACAAGGTAAATAGCTAACCTTTTTTCAAAGAAAGCAAGAAAAGATAAAATACAGCAAAGCAACAGACGATTCCCTTCAAAAGTAAACACTCGTTCTTCAAAAGAGGAATGAAACTTCAATGTAAGAAGAGAAGATGAAAAGCTTGAGAGAAAAAAGAAGTGAGTAACTCTCAGAAGAAGAGGAAACGAAAAAGAAGAATGAGAAAGAGAGAAAGGTATTTATAAGAATCAAGGGGCAAAAATGTAAAACTCTCTCCCTCATTTAAAGACGTACACCGTTACCAATGTAACCACACCCAACGTGTCAAAATTGAAAGCCAACCGACGCAACGGTTGACTTTTCAAAATCACATATGGTTTTTTACTCAAAAACGGAGACCTAAAAAAATCCAACGTGATAATCCTACTTACCAACACTTATCCGATTTCTCACATGCTTGAGTACGACCTGAATAAAATATCAGACTCAAGCAAGGACACTGTTCATACCCTGACCCAAAATTTAAGTCAGGCTCAAAGTAGAAAAAGCCTAGAAGGCAATTATCGAGTAGCCGACCTCCTAAGAGGTCGAATAGAACGCTACCAAGTGATAACTCCCTCCTAAAAGAGTTAAAACTAACCCCTACTATCTCTCACTTACTTCTAGAAGAGAGACCTCAATAACCCCTGAATAAAGGGGACAGTTATCTACCAATAATGGTGGAACTATTCCAACGGTAGTTTTTGGTTCATCACCTATAAATACACTGACACTCCTCATGTATACTTAAGATCCAATCTAATATAAACCTGCTGGAATCCTTGCTAACTTAAATATCAGAGTGTCTTGCAGGTACCACCCCCACCTCCTCATGAGAAACTCGGACGGCGGCACCTCGGCGCAAGACAAGTCGAGCGTAGACTCACTCGAAGTCTGGACCTCACGTCCAGTCCCAAATACAACCCAATTTCAGATAATCTTCAAAATACATACCAAATTTTTAAAAAAAAAATTATATTGTCACTATTGTCTAATAAAAATAAACATTAAAAATTTGTTATTTATTTTAAAATTTAAAAAACTAAAATATGTAATATTAAAAAGCTCAAAATTAATTTAAATAATTACTCATAAATAAATAAACACAAACGCACACCATAGAGAATAAAATAAATGTATTACTCAATTTTTGATATTCATATATAAAAAGTCATTCAGGTAAATATTTATGTGTAATTGTCTTTATACAAAATTGATAATTGAAAGTTATTAAATAATAATTTAATCAAATATATTAAATTATCTAATAATTTTCAACTAATAATTTTACATAAAAATAACTCCATGTCAATTTTTACGGATTATTTAATTTGTATAACACACTAACTAATTCGTCACGTACAGTAATAAGTACGTATTCTGTTTTGAGAGTCACTTTCATGAGCAAAATAAAACACAAATCGATTCTGATCAAAGATCCCATTCCCAACTGCAATGTCATTTAAATTTTGTCAGTTCGATTTATAAATCCATCCATTTGTCACATATACGAAAGCAAAGTAGCAAATAATGACACTAAGAATATGATAATAATGCATGATCAGGTTGGTTGAATGTTCCCATGTCTTTGGCGATAAGTTTAATTAATGTTTATTTATTTCATATTAAATCAGGCTTATATCATATGTATATATATGGTAACGGCCTGCAAAATGCATGTTTTTGGATTTGGAATGACTGCTACGTTACAACTGTGTGGAGGTGCCATATTCTTAATTAAATCTCAAGCATTTTGCAGGGGGTAATGCATTATTTTATATAGTAATAATCATAATTTTATGTATTGAATATGGATATATTTTACATGATGTTTAATGGTTGACTATAACATTTCTGATCTACTACTAGTGTGTGATATCCACGGTTGTTGCAGCAAAGAAGTTGTACGACATTTACATTTTTTTTTCTTTCTCATCAGTTTAATTTCTCTATGTTTCAATTTGTTTTGAATTTAATTTTTTGTTTCTATATATTCTGTCTATACTTTTTATTTTTTATTTTTCTACTAGATGCTCAAGAGGTCAACGATCAAAAAGTCAGTTTGTTTCTTTCTTTCTATATTTTGAGTTAGTTTTGATGTGATTCCATAGTTATTAAATTACCTTCTTTTTTTTTTTACTTGAATCCGAAAGTTTTGAGATTCCATTGATAACTAAACTCATAGATGTGAAACCCACATTAGTTCGTTAATGTGGGTAGTTAGAAGCCACTTATTTAAATCTATTCAAACTTTTACAAAATTATTATTCTATTTTAAGTAAGGAGATAGAATGCAGATCATCTATGGCAAAGTTTGGTATTTATACTACTTTTAATCCCACCAATTAAGACACAACACATACATTTAGTAATTGTTTTCATTTAATTTTAATCTTAAATTTTCATCATCATCATCTTGAGCGTGACCACACCAATCCTTTCACAGCCTTAGCTTTGCCGACAACTCCTCACATACATACAAAAAGATGAGGCTCATTCCAAATTTATTTGGAGATTAAGATTACTAAAAAGTATTAAAATAGTTGACACATTTCATGTTTTAACTAAATAGACGGAAAGGAAAATATGAATTGTGATACATGATTGAGAATATTTATATATGTTATGTATACACAAAAAATTAATTATTTGTATAAAATATATATTAAAATATAAAAAAATAGAAAAACAATGATGATAATAAATAATGTGAATAATAAATTTAAAAAGAATGTAAATTAAAAATTAATTTTTTAATTAATTATTTAATTTTAAATTATTAACAATTAAACACATTTACACTACATACGATTATTTCCAATTTTACCATAATCTCTCAATATCCAATCCACACCTAAAACTTGCAGTTGGTGCCGGAGATAGCCATTCCAACGCATCATAATGCCGCCACTCTCCTAACACTGTTCAGATGCAGTCGAAATACCGCTGTCCGTGTACACCGCCGCAGCCTCACCCCATCGCTGTCCCCCACAGTCTGTCGCAGCAGCCGTGAATAAAAAGAAATGGTTAAAAATTAAAAAATAAAAATTAGAATTTTTGGTGGGATAAAATAATTGAGAGTAGAATATTTTTTTATTTTGTTGGACTTAATTTGTAATCTATTATTCACGTTGTTCATAATTTTTATTGTCTATCTAATTGAACTAATATATCTTAAAAATAAATTAAATACGACATATATTTATATATAAATACAAATCTTTTGTGTTTTCGTAATATTTTTACAAAATGATATAAGCTTATCATCAAAAGAGACATTTTTTCAATAATAAAATGGGATAATCAGAGCAACACTACAAATATTACAAACTAAAAGGCCTCAAATAATCTATTACTAAAAGAAGAGCTATTTATCACTTATCTATAGTACTTTGAAAAAGATATACTCAATACTCGTACAAGGAAAGGCAAGAAAACTCTCCATCAAGTTACTATTTTTTTCCTATATCCAATATTACTGCTTAAGGAAAAAGGAATATTCAACTATTTATATTATACATTTATACTTAAAAATTGACATATCCTTTTCCTTTTCACTTTTTTTTTAATATGCTTTTCTTTTTTTTTTTTAGTCATGATTATGCTTTTAATCTTAAAAACCTCCCCCAAGATGTTGGACTCAAAAAAGGCCAAATCATTCTCAGAAAAGCCCAAACCCGGCCCATTCAGCATCGCCAACGAGTCGGGGCGAAGATGCAACCGAAGACGACGACGTCGAAACCCGAAACGGCGATAACGACTTTCTCGACGATAACGACCACCGCGAAAGCGTCTCGAGCTCCGAAACACTTTGAGATTCCTTATCGGGTTTCGCAAACCGTTTCGAACCCGCCTTCTTGCTCGACAATCTCCTTAGCAATGGCGAGAAGAAGCAACCAGCCGACACGGTTTCCGGTCGGGTAATAAGCGGCCGGTCGAACCTCCACCGGTCGGACCGTACTCTCGGACTCGACCGAAAGGATCTGGTCCGCGGCTCAGCCAGGGAAAATGGATATAACCCTGCCGGAGGTGGCCTGAGCTTTGGCGATGGTGGTTCCGGCGACTGAACCTGTGGTTCTTGGTGGTCGTGGTGGTTATGGTAGTTATGATGGTTGTGGTGTACTGGTACACCAGGTTTTATCTCCCACTTGAATGGAACTGCACCTGGCTTTCTAAATGAACCATCTTCCACACCCATTCTATTCTAGAGAGTAAAAGAAACTTAGGATTTGTTTTTGTTTATGTGAGTGAGGTGCATATTTATATGGTGGACAACTAAGTTACAAGTGAGGGGCACGAGTGTGATTACTGTGTTTGTGCGAGATTGAAGGCATGGATTAGTGTGGGACTTGTTGCGGGTCCATTTTGATTTTGAGTTTGTTGACTTCCTTATGTTAACAAGGCAGCTATGTTAGAACATTACCATGTGAGTAAGCTTTTATGTTCTTAGACTTTTTGCTACACGTTGTAAAGGTTCTCATGGTCATGGACGTGGGTTCTTATCATGATTTCAAATGTATGGAAAAATGACGTTTCCTACTTTAAAGGACGTAATTTTCTCCAAGTTTTAGTTATTGTTTTTGTCTCTTATAAGCTAATTAAAGAGTTCATAACTCAATAGTCACTACAAAATTTGAAGGTTTAATTCAAGGTTATATGATTTCCGTCTTAGCAGCCTTAAAGGGTGGTATAGTTCATTGTACTAATTTGCATGGGACACGATTCAAATTGGTCAACAAGAATAGACATTAAGTGGTATTAATGAAAAAGTTGGACCACGTTTAATCATTTACTGCAATAGTACAATGGGTCGTTAAGCTAAGCTAACAGTTGCAGGCGCTATTAATGTTTGAAAGTGGGGAGAACAGGAATAAATAGCAGCATCACAATTCACAATTACCTTCATTGCTGGTTATGAGCACTAGAGCAGGCTACTAATAATATTGCCATGCAATAATCTTAGGCGTGCCCACTAATACTATGTTGAGTCCGTTCAATTGATTAGAATTTAAAAGTGTCCTAGACTTGTAGTACACTTATTCATTTCTTTTCCTATTATGCTAGTTGTTTAATAAACCATTTGTATGATTTAAGATACTGCATTGCAATCATTAATTTCACCAGCTGTAGCCTTAATTTTGTACATAAGGGATATCATATAATAAATGTTAGGAATGAATGATTCAAAACAAGTAAAAAACCGGAGTCCAAATCTTAGTTTAGTTTCATAATATAGATCCTCTAATTGACCCCTTCTAGATTTAACCAGCTATCTATCATATATCTAACTCCCATAAGCAAATCCTTCCGGCATGTTACAAAAAGCTTGCATTGTAGTGCTGACTGTGTCAAGAAGCTGCAAGTATTCATCAGCACCATCAACCAGACACTGCAATTCCACGAGCAACTAGTGAGGAATCGTAAGCATCACACAATAACAATGATGCATTTGAGTAAAATTTTGAAGTTCTTACAAAGGTAACAGAAAATATTATGTGGTATTAGTGTATAATTTCTGAAAGCAAAAGGTCATTTTGTAAGTAACCTTATCTGCTTCTCCCAGCTTCTTGGCGATTCTTGCTTTCTGTTCATCTGATATGTCATCTTCAAGAATGGCCTCAAATAACTGAAAGAATCAAATTGATTCGTCAAGTTAGGATTTACTGGAATAGTTAACAGTAAGTAGAGTTATTGACAAAAGAGTTGTCAAAATAAACTGGCAGAAACAAGACCTGAGTTAGTATCTGAGAGGCTGGATATCCCTCTGCAATGAAATTGTTTACTTCCTTGTTGGCTGAATCAAAATTTCCACTTTTGCATGCTTTCAGAATTGCCTCCACTACCTCTGCTGGAACAACCTGATAGATTGGGATTTTAGAAATAACACAAACATCATGTTGAAATTTGAAAATTAGTTACTCCTGTAGAATAGTAAACACAACAAAATATATATACAGGAAGGCACTTCAAGCAATAGACGTAGATAACCGATGTTTCACAAAATGGCATGAATTGCAATTTCAGAGATGTTTGATATCAATATCAAGTCATAATCCTATTCATTTTATCCATGCTATAAAAAGAGCAAGGAAATCATTTGCTAAAAGGATCAAATCCCTTGCCCTTCGGCAAATAATTATGTCAATATTAAATATCAAGGTGCATGATCAAGCTTTCCATACACTATACGAAATAATACATGTAGACAACTTCAATTTAATATCTATATTTTCTTTGTATACAGAGACAGAACAAGCCAAATGAAATTAGGGCCTCTGCCACAACATACCCCAGATACTGAAATCAGGTCCTCTGAAGAAATGGAAGATCCAAATAATCGAGCCGCTGACTGCAAAATTAATAATAGGTTATTTGAGAAATAGATGCTATTTACTCAATCATGGTCATTAATGTTTCAGAGATTGATCATCACAAGAAAGCAGGAAAAAGAATGTAAAACCTTAGAACAAAGAACACATTTACTTTCAAGACAGCCTTGATTTGAGAAACAAATTATCATAGCAATATTTCTGTACAGCTACATTGCATAAGAGAATTGCATTTTATTCAACAAATTTGTTGAAGCAGGGGGAAGAAAAAAGTGAAAGAGAAACCTACAAGGAACCAATTGGAGACTCCTTTGAAAATTAGTGTTCAACAGATGAATATGGCCGCAAAGAAATGATCATAAAACTCTCCTCTATTATCAGCCTGGTACTTTCAGTCTTGTGGACTCTCATTATATCTTTCCACTAAATCCTCTTATTGAGGATTATAAGTTATTATTATATAAAAACAAACATACCCATAATTAAAATGGTCTTTCATTGTAATTTACCAAAAATAATAATCTTATTTAATAATAGCTATCTATTAAATTCATGAATAATTTGATGGTTACAAGTCCGTTGGTAGTGTCAAGATTGAACCATAACCAATTAAGATATAAAGATGTATACATACACAACTAATTCTGAGAAACTGGTTCTATTAAACAAATAACAAATAAAAATTAGAATAAAAACAAACATTATGGAAAACAATTAAAATAAGTGAAATATGTTTTAATTGATTGAAGAAAATAGGAAAAGAAAAACTTACATGAATAAAGAGTAAGCACAAGCTATAATAATAGGGGAACATCTCTCACCTGCAAGTATGTGATAGCCCGACGAAGATCTCCTTGAGAGATAGAACTCAGGGTTGAAAGAGCCTATAGAAGCAAATGCACATAAAGTACTTCAATAAATTTCAACATAAACTCTATGAAATATATCACAATGAGACTACTTAGGTTCCCCACCTTAGCATCAAGATTGAGTCCTTCTTCATTGCAAATGTACAGTATTCGGTTGCTCATGATCTCTTCTGACAATGGCTTGAACCTGAATTTTGCACACCTTGAAGCCAGTGGTTCTATGATCCTACAAAAAATTTACAGTTTTTTATTATACACAATCAATGGGTCACGCATTCTAGATCAAGACACACAAATTACAAAGAACAAATATCTTAGTTTTTATGAAAGATACATTATCTAAATGGTGCATACCAACAAGAAAAAAGATCCTTGTATCATTTGAATGAAATGGGGAAAAAAGTTGATTTAAACAATAGCAGTTATGTTAAATTATATATTAATCATGGCCACATTAAGTCTCCTTGGTTCCTTGATGATGTTACATATAAAAAACCAACAAGATTAATCAGAAAATGGTAACATGGAAGATAATATACCTGCTGATGTAGTTGCATATGAAAAAGAACCGAGTAACTTTAGAGTAAGTTTCCATCGTTCGTCTCAGGGCATTCTGTGCAGCAAATTATAGGTGATGTGAAAAGTGAAACCAGTAACCACAGACACTTATGTGACAATTAAAGTTAGAAAATAAAAAAATAAAAATGTAAATATGCAAACATGCCTGAGCATCTTCAGTCATTGAATCTGCCTCATCCAAGACAATAATCTTATATGGTGGACAAGGATAACCACTGAAATATCGAAACACCAAGGAACAGTGAGGAAGGCATACACACCAAACCGACAAAATTTACCATTGTAAGAACAAGACAGCCTCAAATCTAAAAAACAAAATCAGGTCTAGCATACCCCTTGTGCTGAATAGTACCAACTGCGACGGCTGCAAAATCCTTTATCTTGGTGCGAACAACATTAATCCCACGGTCATCACTTGCATTGAGCTCCAGCACCCTAGACTTGTAAAGCTCAGGCCTGTGGAAAACAAGCATTACATTACACAACATAGTTGTCACTTGTCACACATTAAAGATACTACCTTTAAACATACCAATTCACAGAACAAACAAGACCGAAATATTTTCAACAATAAAAGTTCCCTCTTCACAGAACATAAAACCCTAAGCAACAAAACAGCAAGTACGAATAAGAAGAGCTGGAATTAGAGTGAGATAAGGGCATACCCGAAAAGCTGGTGAGCTATTGCAAGAGCAGTGGTTGTTTTTCCGGTGCCGGGGGGTCCATAGAAGAGCATGTGGGGGCACTGCAATGCAAAAATGAAAAAAAAAAAAATAATCATAACCAATAAATGGAATTACCAATGGTTTGAATACGTAGAAAAAAATGGACAAATAAAAAGAAGAGGAAGAAAAGGATTACGCTTCCAGTTTCGAGAGTGTTGGTGAGGACACGAACAACTTCTTCTTGGTGAGCTACGTCTTTCACTTGTTTTGGTCGGCTGATACAAAACAAATTGTGAGTTAAAACAGATCAAAGTCCAGTTTTTCTTTTTCTCCCACAAATTGTGAAGAAGAAGAAGAAGAAGAAGAAGAAGAGTGAGAAATTGGTACTATTTTTCGACCCATGGCTGAGTGGATTGCATGACTGGCGCCATTTTTTTTTTTTTTTCTCTTTCAGTGTTCTCTTCGCAGTTGGCACTCCACTCCACTGCACTCTGCTTGTTTAGCTGCTATATATGTAGAGCTCTTTTCCCGCTACTTTGTCAAGCGTATAAACGCACCGTTTCGTCTGCGAAACCCAACTTACTACGGATTAGCACAAGAAAAATGGGCCACTAGCCCCTACCAAAAACAAAAAAGAAAGAACGAGAGTTATGACCAAAAACCCAATACACGAGAGACCAATATTATTTCAGTCTCTTTATTTAAAAATAAATAAATATATAAAATTGAAAATTCAACTCTTTTGTCCAAAAAATATAAATAACAAAAAATTATTAAATTTGGATTTATGAGTTGGATCCTAACTGTTTTTTGAGAGAGATATTATTATTAAATCCAAATAATTAACTTTCTATTTGGAGAGAGATATTATTCTTGTAATGCTAATAAAAAATTATATGTGAAAATAAAAAATAACTCGTCAAATATTTGTGTATGTTTAACTCATTTTTAATGTACAACTAATATAGTTGAATTTTAATGGATCAAGCATTCAATGTTAATTTAGAATGTATTTGTTATACTTCGAATATGTATCTTCATCTTTATAAGGGGCAAACTTATTGTTCAAACGTTCACTTTCCCAATAATTAACCATGACAATTATATGAACGCAAAATTGGCAACATATGAGCGCCAAGTTGGAGTATTGGACTAATACTTGCAATCCCAGGTGTGACTATGGCGTGTGAGCAACTTTTAGTGGGAAAGGTTCGAATCCTCCACCTTTCATTTTATATTGATAATTTGTGATATGATCATGGATAAGTGCAACTGGAATTTCTATAAAGTGTAAATTACAAAATATAAATGATTACCTATATACCAATTGATTCTGGGGATGATTTGTTGAAGCAAATTAAATAAAGAGAGATTTAGAAAAAAAAATTAAAGGTAAGTAACTTTGGAGAGAAAACACTTCTAGCATTTTACCAAAAAAACAAAACACTTCTAGCAATAGCCAAATAAGCATTAAAAAGAGCAACATCATGATATTTGCTTATAGAAGTAATAGTGTTCCTTTGTTATGATTTACCAAAATAACTCAACTACATTCTAGAGAATAACTATACAAACAAGGTGGGTAACTTTTAAAACTCAAAAGTCACAATAAGAAACTCAACAAAGATAACCTTAACCTTCCTTTTAAGGAAATAATTTGTTATAATAAACTCAAACGATAGGTTGAGTTAAAAAATATTCTCTTATCAAATTATAATTGATCATTGGTTTAATGTCCTAAATCATAATTAACAAAAAAAAACCTTGTTTTATTGATTTAAATGTCAGAGGGAGATCAAGAAATAATGTTATAATTGACAATACATGAATCTTCTAGGCATTGGTTTTATGTCATCTTTTTCTTGAAGTACAATTTTTTTTTGCCCAAAGGTAAAAAACCTATGAAAGACACTGAAAAATAACACACACAAACCTAGCTAGCAGTCATTTGATGGGGGCATAAGAAAACTCATTCCCTTCATAGTGAAACATGGAGTTGAGCAACAACTGTTATCAAATCACTGTTAGCTTGGGAGTTGGGAATGCTGATAAGAACCCTTGCACTCTAAAACCTAAAGTGATAGAATTTACTAATCTGATGCATCCTCTAAAACCTAAAGTGATGGTGCTACATAATTATTCAGCACTAAAACATAATCCCTATCTGAACTAAAAAGTAGAGGAACCAAGAAATAAAAGAACAAGAAGCTACCAGCAAAGCAAAGGCCCTAACCCATCCCTAAACCGATAAAATCTTATCATTTCCGGGCCACAACTATGAGACCTGACAATTTTCTTCATATAATGAAAATTCTAAATTATGTTATTAAGGTCCAAATTTAGTACAACAACTGATCAAAGGAAAGCAAGCAATTTCAAGGGAAATAGCCTATAAAGATGCAGCAAATCCTTTTACACAGTGCACTTATTACAAATGGTTAGGCATTTGAAATGCTGTATGTCCAAGATCCAAAAAGGATCAAAAGATAAACCAAGAACATTACATTGTGTTTAATGAAGCTGGATCAGCGAGCCTAAATGACAAGCAAAACAGAAGCAAACTATAAGGCCTTCCTCCTTCCATTTGTCTTTTAGTTACACTCAAATGACAAGCAAATCAGAAACATACTAAGGCTCCAACATGCTAATTAGTTCATTCTTAGTAACAAGGTTTAATCACACAAGCAAATTAAGGTTCTATTTGGGCAGAAGAGAGCACAAAGATAAAAGAGATATAGCGTTGAATTTAATTAGTTTAATCACACACTGTATTTTCATCTCAAAGAGGCAAAACCAGAACTACTCTAATAAAATCAAGGTTCTGAGAACCGGACCAGTCATCAAACCGCTCAAATCACTGGTTCACTGGTCCAACTGGTCTAACCGTAGTTCAACCGAAAAAACCGTTTTAGAATAAAATAATAAATAAATTATAAATAAACATCCTAGAATATAGAAGCAGCTTATGAGTGACTATTGAAAGAAATGCCAATTCAAATAGTACAAAGCGTGAAGATATCAGATAATACCATGATATATTGAAAGAAACCCAATAAACAACACTATAATCGCTGTTCCAAGAAGTCCTGAGAAATGCAAAGCTAAATTAAAACAGTAAATACAGAAAGTAACATTTCAAAGAGAGATAACAAGTATATCAATACTCAATACTCAATACTCTTAATTGTTATTATCCTATTCCGCAACATATGCAAGCTATAATGTACAAATACTTCGTTTCTACTCAAATATCTGTATCATAGGCATATCTGCATCATATACTATTAAGTTAAACTTCCTAATTGTGACTATAGTTTTGATAAAATGGCTGTATTTACATATTCCTATTTGTGCAAAACGCAAGGCAAGACTAGCTAGCTTTAATTCTCTTACAAGAAACTAGTGTAACTTGATAAACAACAATGATAAAGCCATGAAGAGATTCTATTAGTTCCTACTAAACAAAACAATTAGATCAAAACTAAGCGTGAATTTTCAGTATTAAGAAATCAACTGTATCTCTTGAATCTCCAATTCAATTATGCCAGTAATCCAAAGAGTTGACTTACTATACAATGAACAATTGCAGAAATAGAAGGAAAGATGAAGAGATACCAGAGGGCAGATCTTGTTCCTGTGAGTGTGAGCACGTGCTGACGCTGCAGAAATCCTTTTGCTGGTTCAGATTGCTATTTTCCTTCTCAGTTCTGATAAAGAACATTGACAATTGAGAAAGATGATCAATACAACGCAAGTGAAGAGTGAAGAGTGAAGAATGAACATTGACAATTGAGAAAGATGATGAACACAGCAGAGCCACAAAACACACAACAGCACACCAGAACCCAGAACCCACAGCAGCAGCAGCACAGCCAGAAATTTAACAGCAGCACAAAATTAATACTACCAACAGCATTCAGCATTTAGCATTCAGCAACAAAAAATATCATTCAGCAACAACCAGCATTTGATTTGATTTCCTTTTTTAGCATTCAGCAACAAACATTACAAAACAGCAACAAGGAATCCCTAATCACACTAAACCTGAAATCAATAAAGCTAAACAAAAAGTTCAATAGTGATTTGATTTCCATTTTTAGCAGCAGCAAGAAAATTTCAACAAAAATTTCAGGAATTAAAAAAAGAGCAGCAACACAAAATCAATAATTTGATTCTCCATTAATCCATTCACAATTTCACATTCAAAAATCAGAGCATAAAAGGAAGAGAAGAACCGAAGAAGTGAAAGCAGTGCCACTAACCTTCGACGGAGACACGGACGGCGACCGGCGACACGGCGGCGAGCTGCTCCAACCTCGAACAGAGAAGCCAGGGAGGACGGGGACAGGGGGAAGGAGGACGCCGAGCTAGAAGAGAGGGCCTGGGCTACAAGAGAGGACGCGGAGGCGCCGACAGCACGGACGGCGGCGGCACTGCGGCAGAACCGTTGCAGGGAGAACCTAGGGTTTTGGTTGGGTGATTTTGAACTTTGCTTCAGAGTTCAGAGGGATAGTGATTCACGAATAGGGGGCGGGGGGGTGTTGGGGGAAGAGGGGTGAGGCTGAGGGAGTGAGGGCTGAACGTTGGTTTTTTTTTTTTTTTTTTTTTCTTTTAAATCAAAACGGCGCCATTTATCAAGAACCGGCTGGTTACCGGTCCGGTCCAATTAGCCGGTTTCCTGCCGGTCAACGGTTTTTTAATGGCCGGTTATTTGTAACGGACCGAATTTTTATCATTGACTCTCGGTTGAATCGGTTTGACCGATCGGTCCGATCCGATTTTCAGAACCATGAATAAAATAGACGGATGAACAAAGAAAATAAAAAATTGAATTAATCCAAATTGTTAATAGATCAAGTTATCAAGATTCAATAATCAATAATCAATTAATCAAAAGTGAATATCTTGAAAGAGGTAGCTACCGAGACTAGGTGAGTAGAGAACATAGCAGTAGAAGACAAGAGGAGAGTAGAGTTCAAACTTTGCAGCCTCGCCAGAAAGAGAACACAGAGTAGCAGCCGGCGCAATGAAGATACAGGAGTAAAGCTGGTGAAAAAGTGGCAGTCGTTGGAAAGTTTGAGAGAGAGGTTCAAATGGATAGAGGGTGTGTGAGACAGAGCGAGAGACAGAAAACTTTGGGAGAAGATTAAGTCATTAAGGACTGGGTTGAATTGAGAATGGGGTGAAGAGAGCAGAGGCACTTAGGCTGTGAGGCAGAATGGCTGTGTGGTGGTGGGTGTGGCGGACTGGCGAGGAGCACAAAGAAGGAGATGAATTGGAGTTAATGGGTTGGGGACTGGGTTAAGGGCAAGGTTGCGAGCATAGTTATCAGAACCGAATCGGTAATAGACCCGGTCATAGGCTACTGGTTCAACCAGTGGGTCATTGATTCATCCGGTTGACTCGATCATAATTAAAAATATACAAAATGATATAAATAAAATTAAAATCAAAAGTTAAAATACATGGCATTACAAACATAGTAATAATAATAATAATCAAATATCAATTCTTAAATATAACTAACGATACAAAAAGAGATAATAAACTAGTGTCTAGTACAAAATACTTTCTCAATTTAAATGAACAAGAGCGAGCGAAATATAACACAATCAGTAAATTAAATCCAATGGAGATCTCAAAGTTGACATCTATATCTTCATAGGATAAATTTAGAACTTGATCAACATTTCCCTCATTTTAAGTTGCATATATATCTTCCATAGCATTGTTATTCAATCCATTATTATCTTGATTATCGAAATTTAATTTATCAACATTTGTGTATTTTTCACAAATCAATATCAAGAATAATTCATAATAGCAATTGACAATTAAAATGTTCAAGCAATTCAACTCATAGCAATAAAAAAACAAAAGAACAGGGCAACAATTCAGCAAATTAGAAACAAAAGAACAGTAATGTTATCTAGCAATAAAAAAACTTGCTCAGTGATATGTTCAGCAACAATTCAACTCACAACAACAAATTTAACTCAATGATAATTTACAACAACAAATTCAACTATGATAACTTTTCAAGTGTAGTAAAAATTTACAGTAATGAAATACCATGAACAATGAAGAAATACCATTCTAAATCCCTAGTATTCAGCTTCGACAATTCTAAAAAACCACATAAAACAATAATAACCACCACCATAAAATTCTAATTTCACTGAAAGAACAGGGCCGAAGGAAGCACCTGGGACCGACAGTGAAGGAAGCTGACTGTAACACCCTAATATACAGATCCTTATGCTCGAGTCATAAGTCAACGATATTATGGTGGTACGACTCAAGGTGGAATAATAGTAAGAATGTGTGTGTGTGTGTGTGTGTGTGTGTGTGTGTGTGTGTGTGTGAATAAAAGAACTAGTAAATGAGAAGTCTGAAAGGAAAATAAAATAAAATCGCGAACGAAAGGACACTTTCGTAAATAGATAGCAGTCGAAAGGTAAAACGCGTTCGACAAACGATAAGAATCAGATAAGGACAAAATGTATATAGATAACATAAGTAAATAGCCACTAGTCGCGACCTGCGAAATTTAGGCCGGCTAGGATACAGAAATTTAATACTAGATTGACAACAGAATTTTCTATCTCTCCCAAAGATACATCATCGCCTCTATAGGCAAGCTTCAAATTAAACATTTACATAACTCATATTGAAGGTTTTTCAAAATAAAAAGGAGAGGTTCTAAAAGTATAAAACAGAATCAAATAAACTTCGCCGTCTTCCAGAGAAATCCAGCTCACTGCTGAGCACCAGGACCTGCATCTGAAAAAATAGAGAACATATACGGAATGAGAACCCCCAACCCATGGGTTCCCAGTACGGTAAAAGTTCCAAATAAATACAATGCAATATAATAAAAATTCACTAAGCATCTTAAACTTCTTACCTCATCATATCCATCCTAAGTTCTCACTAATCCATAACTTGGTAACTATCATAGGGGATTCTAATTCTAACCCAATATTCTTCATACTTCCACTACCTTCCAAGTGAATAAACCAAGAACTGAATCTTCAACTATTTCTTTTCTTCCACAATCCTCTAAAACACCAGTAGAACCACAGACAAACAAAACAAACAAAGCAGACACAAGTAGAATATAGCTACAGCAGGTAGCAAATATAGCAAGTAAGCATAATAATTACATAGGCAAGCCCAATTAATACACAATCAAATAAATCACACATATGCATATAATGTATGTCTATCCTACTGGCCGTGAGCTCACGTGTCGGTTAACTACCAGAACTCGACACACCCGGTAGCTAACCTGGATACCGTCTCTCGACTGTGCATCTCCAGGAGGCATAAAATCGGGGGATTAGTGTCCTACCACCTTGCAAACAGAGAGAAAAAGAATGTGAGGAAAAAACATCAAGGAGTTAGTGTCCTACCACCTTCCTCGCATCCCACAAAACATAACCACAAGGAATGCGGGGAAAAAGAATCGAGGGATTAGCGCCCTACCGCCTTTCCCACATCCAACAATCATAATCTCATTTTAATCATCGTGATTGTTTTTAACATAATCCAATCAAAGTGAATGTGGGGAAAAAGAATCAAAAGATTAGCACCCTACCGCCTTCCCCACATCCAACACATCATAATCACAGAAAATGCAGGAGAAAAAGATCGAGGGATTAACGCCCTACCGCCTTCTCCACATCCAACACATCAATATCATCATTACGTCCATTTATTCTCCATAATTAAACTCATTTTTCATAATTCTTCTTCCCTATCTCATATCCAGAGCAAGTGGACATCGCCACTGCCTACTACCCTGGGCCACAATCACATTTATTTACAAACCAGCATTCTCGTTACATTTTTCAACGTACATCACCCCTTCACAATCTTCCTTCACTCGCAAGTTATTATCCTCTCAACGTTCAACTCCTTACCTATAATTAAATTTAAGTTTAGGACACTGGAGAGTAAAAATAGAGGTTTAGAAGTTTAAAATTATCTTTTAAAATACAAAACTCACTTTGCTGATTTCAAGAACCACGCGTACGCAAGATATGCAGAGTGGCAAAAATGTTGAATGTTGTGGAATTTCAGTTTTGCACTCCGAACTTCCGACGCGAATAACTTTTTCATTTTAAAACATTTTTCATTCGTTCTTCAAACAATGTAAAATTCACGGACCCAATTTTCATATGAAAAGGTTTGAAAGAATTTGGGGGTCCAGAATCACCGTTATAGCTCGCCGAAGTTCGTCCAAAAATCATATTTTCACCAAAGTTCTCAAACCTCTATTTTCATCAAATCACAACTCAAAACCAACTTTCTATACTTATAAACAGCACCAAAATATACCATATCACATCAATACAGCCCCACATTCTACCACAACCAATCATACCTCAATTTCTAAACAATCTCATACAAATCCATCAAGCTCAACTTCAATAATCAACAAAACCTCATGTTCAAACATTTATATATTTCTATCATTCATTCAATTCATCATCTCATCAAATCACCAATCATCAATCATCAACCACCACTTACCGTTCTTACCTCTTTCCGGCCTCTGACCCAAATTCACGGCCTCCGGCCCAATATTTCATCAAATAAACTCATAACCACATAATTCACTATCCAATACCAATTTCAATATTTATCCATACATCCATTGCACATATAATACTAATCAATCATATCATTCAAGCTTAATCCTAGGGGCACCTAACCTAGGAATTTACATCATATCACACGGTACTTAAATGAAACTTAAACCGTACTTCTTGGAGCCAAAATAATTGAGTCTTTTCTTTGGAAATCTCCACCAAACATTAGCTCCAAGCCCCACCAAATCTCCAAAAGCAATATCAATCTCCCAATTGTGTATCAAAATCACCCAATACTCTAACATAACCAATTTTCACACTTATAATCAATCTAGAGTTCATGAAATTAATAAATCACTAGGGTTTGGGAATTTTTTACCTTTTCTCATGGAATTGGTTGATAAAACTCATCAATAGCTCATACTAGAGTACCCCTAAATAACCAAAATAATAATATCTCAACATACACTTAACCAAATTCGAATTCAAAGAGGGAAAAAAAACTGGGCTTTGAGTTTCAAAATAGTCACCACAAAACTTAGATAGAATCGAAGAAGAAAAGAAGAGCAACGCGTGACCACAAACGGCTTGTCAATCAGAGCTCCGTAACTCAAGTTACGGTGGTTTGAATGTTGGTGAGTTAGAGTTTGGTGTTCATCTTCTTTTCTCTCTTCCTCTCAAAGTATTTCACCTCAAATGAGGGGTGAAATGCTGAATGTTGGTGCTTTTATAGGTTGAGTGAGTGGGCCTTGGGCCCAATTGTAGTCCAGGTACATTTGCTTAGTCCGTTAGCCCAACTTTGGGCCAAAACGTTTAAAATTAGAGTTTAAATCCATACTTTAAATATTTTTACTTTTCCAAACTAACTTTTATCTTCTTACCCTCTTTACTCAAAATTAATTTTCTCAGACGCAGTACCGAACAGACGTAAGCCAATACTGTCGGCAAAAATGTTACTTTGTATTTGCTGAAAACTATGTTTTACGACTCAGAAAATCCACTGAGTCCAAATATCATATTTAAATTATCAAATTTCGATTGCTAAATTTTCTAACCATATTTTCTCATATTTAATTTATTATTTATTTAATTTTTATTTATTCGGAGTTTTACACTGACCAACTGAACTAACAGCCAAAACAAGAAGACAACGACCTCCACCACCCAAGGGACCAGATGCTGGTTCTGTCTGCTTCTGTCGCCGGCGAAGCGAGCGTAGGGAAGGCGGAAGTGAGAAACCGGAGATGAAAGATAAGAGTGAGACTGTGAGTGACAGAGCTCGAGCTTGAGAGAGAGACTAACGAGACTCATGACGAGAGTGAAAAGAGACGAGGGCTTCGGGGCGGGGTGATCATCACATTCATCAGACTAGGCATTAACAAGGGGTGGGGGATACTGAAACGACGTCGTTTCGGTCTCAAAAAAAAAAAAAAAAAACCGTGACCCAGTCCGGGTTTTGTAAACCACTTTACTAAAAACCAAGCAGGTCAATCCGAATTCCTATAGATCCGATACTTAACCGGTTCAATGAATGGTTCGGCCCAGTTGAATTTCTGGTCGAACTGGCTGGATCGAGCCAGATTTGATAATTATAGTTGTGAGTACTAAATCAGTCAAGTGACTGATTTAATGGATCAATGGTCCAATTAGGATTGAACTGTAATTGAACCGATTTGTTTAAATATAAAATAGTTTTTTTTTTTAATTTTCTTACTGTTTCTACTACTTATTCCATCTTAGTGTTGAGCTTCTTTGTTTTAAAAAAAAATTTAAAATTTAATATAAAAATTTAAATATTTAAATTCAATAATTTCTAGACAAATAAAATTAAAAGTTTCACCCGCAAAAAAAAATCACATGTGAGGACTCAATTACTATATTTTGGTAAAAGATGAAAGTCTAGTACAATTGAAAATGCTAAAGCACTATTCAAGGATAACTACTAACCTCTTTGAAAATAACATCCTCTACTTCTTCTTCACTTAATTCTGAAAGACATAAAGAGGAAAATATAAAAATTAGTCATCAAGCCATCTGCCAGACACATTTTTATTTATTAAACGTTACAAGGCTTGTGGCAAAAGAATCTTTACAAACTAAAAGTGTAGATTTTTTAGGAACATTTTCTCCAATTTTTACAGCTTGACATCAACGTCTTTTTTCACGGTGATTGGTCTAAGGATGTTTACATATTACTGCCTCCTAGAGTGCCATCTTCTCTGCCCAACCAGTGTTGCAAGCTGTTGAATTTTTAATATGATTTTCGCTAATCAAGTCGAATGTGGTACAAAAAATTATCCGTTTTTTCACTTTCTTTCCTTTTTTTTTTATGATAGCTTGTTTATTAAGTTTAGGAGAACTGAAGTATGTATATTGTTAATTCATGTAGATGATATTGTAATTATTGAAAATTCTTTGTCTAAAATAGCTAACAACAAATGTATTTTAGATAAGAATTTTCAGATTAAAAACCTGAGCACATTAAAATGTTTTTTTGGAATTGAAGTTGCATATTTTGTAAAAGAGATCTCTTTATCTTAGCATAAATATTGTTAGTTTATTTGGATGATATTGTAATTATGGAAAATTCTTTGTCTGAAATAGCTAACATCAAACATGTTTTAGATAAAAAATTTCATATTAAAGACCTAAGCACATTAAAATATTTTTTAGGAATTAAAGTTGCATATTTTGTAAGAGAGATCTCTTTATCTTAGCATAAATATTGTTTAGATTTAATACTGATTCTGTTTGTTGGGTGCGAAATCTACTTGTTGAGTTAAGAAATTAATTAGTGATGACAAACATTATTTTTGGACAAAATAAATAATTAGGGTTGATTAATTATATTTACTTATTACTAATTGTTTATTGTTGCAGGCCAAAATTCCATAGCCCAAATGGAATGAAAAACAATCAGCAAGGTTGATGAGCTGAAAGCAAAAATCAGAAGTCCAAAAGAAACAAAGCCAAAACAGGTTGCTTAATGGAAATCCAATCCAAGCCCGTATCCATCCCACAAAGCTTCTCTTGTAAGATTGAAGTCTTCATTTTTTCAATGTGCAACGTTCCTCTCCTCTCTGACCAAGTCAAATCAGAACTTCAGAAAAGTAAGAAAGAGAAAGAGAGAGAACTTCCTCATCAAGCTAGTCACCAAAGAAGCAAGAGAGAGAAGGATTAAGCTTGAAACACAGAAATCTAAATCAGAAAATCCAAACCAAATCAAGCTTAGGTTATAGGTAAATCATTTTCTCATACATGCAACTCGGCTTCATCTCTTCTTCCCAACTCTCTGCTCTATCCGAAATGGGATACAAGGGAAAGAGGATTTCTGTTCTTCTCTGCTGTGTATCTACGGTCTCAAACAAGACTTGGGGACCAAGTTGGTTTTCAAAGGCTCAGATCAAGTTGACCATTGGAAAATTTTTATGGTTGCTGGTTTATGGTTTTCGGTCAAAATGAAGAAGTCAGAAGCAAAGTTTCTACTCTAAAGTTTAATGAGAAAAAGTGATTCTGTGGGTTGGTGAAGCTCAAGGCTCAAGGTGTTGACCTTGGAAGAAGAACCCAGCAACATGCAAGGAGATAAAAAGAGGTTTGCTGTTCATTCAGAAACCAAGGAGAGAAAACCAGAGTGTGAGAATAGTGTTCTGCAAAGAAGTTCCTCTACTTGGATAATGCTTTCTTTCAAAGAAGCATTCCGCCAATACTGAAGAACTGTATCTGAGGTTTGCGAATCTGGTTATGCACATAGCTAAGAGGCTGCTGATGAAGTCAATCTCCTTCATGTTTTACAGATTGTAATGTACTTTTCTATGTTTATCTTTCTGTAATTTCTTGTGAGAAAAGGCATTATGAGAAAGCTCAAGTAAAAGCCATGAGTGGAAAAAGGCTGAGTGATACACTTGAGAGAAAAGCCTAGAGTTATTTTCTGATTTCTTTAGGTATGTTTATGTCTTGTATCTTGTACCTGTAAGGTATCCCTTTCTTAGTTGGGTTAGCACTAAGAGTGAATAGTTAGGTATTAGCATAGCCAATATCAAGTTAGGTTAGAACTTGAGTGTGAGAGGATTGGGTCAATCCTGTGAAATTGGTGTATGTAATACTGTTAACTATAGTGAAATTCTTCCATAGTTGTGGAGGAGACTGGATGTAGGTTGCATAGCACAAGGCAACCGAACCAGGATACATGCTGGTGTTAGCTTTTCTCTTCTCTGTTGAGTTCTGTTTTCTGATATTCATGAGAAAAAAATAAATTGTCTCATAAATTTCCGCTGCTGAGTTCAAACAGAACCTGAATTGAAAGTTTATTTTAAAAGGGTAATAACAGCAACTTAAAGGAAGGCATAGATTCAATCCCCCTTCTCTAAGCCTACCACAACCTTCAATTGGTATCAAGAGCTAAGGTCTCAAGAATCAAGCTTAACCGCTTGGAGCAAAGATCCAATGGCAAACAACTTGGGCACAACCACAGTTGCCTACACCCTCACTGAAGGCCAGTCAAACAACCGGCCACCTTTCTTCAATGGGAAGAACTACTCCTACTGGAAAGAAAGGATAAGGATTTTCATCCAATCCATTGACTACAACATATGGAAGATTGTTGTGAGCAGTCCCAAGATCCCAACAAAAATAAGTGCTGATGGAGTGGTGACTCCAAAAGAAGAAGCTGAATGGAATGAAGATGATAAGAAGAAGATAGAGCTGAATGCTAAAGCAATCAACCTTCTTCACTGTGCTATCAGCTTTGAAGAGTACCGGAAGGTGTCTAGATGCAAGACAGTCAAAGAAATCTGGAAAAAACTCCAGGTCACACACGAAGGCACCAAACAAGTAAAAGAAACGAGGATTGATATGCTGTGAAAAGAGTACGAGATGTTTAGCATGAAGGATGGAGAAAAGCATTGATGAAGCATTTGAGAGATTCTCAATCATAATCAACAACCTTGATGCTATGGGTACAAACCAAGGTTCTGAAAACCAGACCGGACCGGCCGGTCAAACCGGTTTAACCGGCGATGTAAGCTGTCCGATCTTCTACCTATAACCGTTCGAAACAAAACCGTTGAAAAACTGTCGAACCGGCCGAGAACCGGTCGGTTGGGCCGGACCAGTAACCGGCCGGTTCAAAAAAACGACACCGTTTTTAAATTAAAAAAAAAAGAAAGAAACGGATCCACTCCACCCAAACCCCCCATCTTCCCCCAATCATTCATTCATTTCACTACTCACTCCTTGGAGAACTCTGAAGCAAAGGAACCCTAGCCCTCCATCGTCGCCGCCGTTCCCAGTTCCTCAGCGCCGCCGCCGTCTCCAGTTCCTCAGCACCGCCGCTTCTTCTTGTTCCCCATGTCCGGAACCCAGTAAGTCGGCAGGTCCTCTTCGGCTCTTCATCTTAACTCACCAAACCAAAACCCTAGGCTCTCTCTGCATTTTGCAATGGTTCTGCCGCGGTGCTGCCGCCGTCCGTGCTGTCGGCGCCGTCCGTGGCCTGGCCCTCTCTTGTAGCTCAGCGTCCTGCTTTCCCGTCATCCGTCCGACCTCCATGACTTCTCTGTTTTGTTGGCTTGAAGCAACTTGCTGCCGTATCGCCGCTCGCCGTCGTCTCCCCGGTAGCCATCGTCTCCCTGGTCGCCGTCCGTGCCTCCATCGAAGGTTAGTGTCTCTGTCTGTTTTGTTCGTGTCTCTGTCTTCTCTTCCCAGAGCCTCTATTTGTTGATTTTTAATGTGAAATTATGAAATTGATCATTTTTGCTGATTTTGTGCTACTGCTCTTTCTTTGATTTCTGAAATTTTGGTTAAAATTTTCTTGCTGCTGCTAAAAATGAAAATGAAATCATTATTGGAAATTTTGTTTAGGGATTAGGGATTACTTGTTGTTGTTTGTTATGTTTGTTGAAATTTCAGGTTTAGTGTGATTAGGGATTACTTGTTGCTGTTGAAATTTCAGGTTTAGTGTGATTAGGGATTACTTGTTGCGGTTTGGTACTTGCTGCTGCTGTTTTAGTATTTTTTAACTTTTGAATCAACTGTTTTTGAATTTTTGTTGATAGATTTATCGATTTTAGTATTTAGGGTGATTATTTGTTGCTGTATTTTAATTTTAGTTGCTGATTGTTCTTGATTTCTGGCTCTTTTTAGTATATTGTGCTGATTGTTCTTGATTTCTGGCTGTGTGAATGTTCTGATTTCTGGCTCTGTGAGTGTTGTTTTATTTTTGTTTTAAGGCCCTATTTTGTGCTCAGTTTTCATTTTGTAGGAAATTGTTTGAGGTTTATAAGAATTAAGAAGGAAGATTATCCCAACAGCTACTCTGTTGATTGATTCTAGTCCCCCACAAGCTTGAAGAGAGGAACCATTCATCATTGGTTTGTTTATGGCATTGCATAATGCATATTATTGTAGTTTGTTTGTTTATTTATTGAACTTCCACAAAATCAGTTGTTTATGATCCCCCTTTGTCCAGCTTAGCTTTATGTCAAGTGGATTATGTGCTGTTAAGTTGTACAAGCATAAGATTTTTCCTTGAATATAGTATATGCAGTTTAATTCTGAATTGGTATAATTATACCACAAAGCTATAATTATACCACAAAGCTATACCAAAAGAACTGGATTGGTAGGAAGATCTTTATCAAAAGCTATAATTATATTTTAGGATATATATTTAAAATTTATATATTATTTTATTCTAAAACAGTTTTTTCGGTTAGACCACGGTTGGATCGGTTGAACCAGTAAACCAGTGAACCAGTGACTAAAGCGGTTCGATGACCGGTCCGGTTCTCCGAACCTTGGTACAAACTATGCAGAAGAAACCTTGGTGAGAAAACTCCTTAGAAGCCTCACAAAAGAATGGGAAAACACTGCCACTATCCTAACCGAGAGTAACAACATAAGTCCCATAACCTATGATGAGCTGAGAGGAAAACTCCTTGCCTATGAAGCCACACACACAAACACAGACTCAAAGAAAAAGGGAATAGCCCTCAAGTCACAAATAGAACCGAAAGAGAGTGAGTCTAGTGATGGTATTTCAGATGATGAACTTTTGTTTTTTGCTAGGAGATTTAGAAGGATGATGAAGAACAAGGGCAAATACAAAGGTTCAAGTTCAAAGGAGCACAAGATCGACTTGAGCAAAGTGACGTGCCATCACTGCAAGGAGGCTGGACACTTCAAGCTAAACTGTCCAAAGCTCAAAAAGGAGGACAAAGGAAAGAAGGAAAGGAAGAGAGTACTCATGGCAGCTTGGGAGGATCTTGAGAATGACTCAAATGAAGAAGAAGAATCTGAAGGAGATGATAAAGACTGCTTCATGGCTGGAAACAACAATTTTGATGAGGTAAACTATTATGATTTGACCATTGAGGATTTACATGCTATTATTGATGATCTTACTTTAAACACCTCAAAACTGCTTGACAAGTACAATGAGTGCAGATCTGAAAGAGATGTGTTAAGAGCTGAAAATAATTTTTTAAAAGAAAAGGTGAAGGAAACTGAATGTGCTTTGGACATCATTGAAGAAAACAGATTTCTAAAATCTGAACTTGAAAAATTAAAAGGAAAGCACATTGTGGATCCTTCTCATGAGTTAATTGCTGAAAATGAAAGATTAAATGATATGATTAAAAGGCTGAATTGTGACTTAGCAAAATTTGCTCAAGGTTCTAGTAACTTGGACAAATTACTTGCAAGTCAAAGACCATTATTTGAAAAATCTGGTTTAGGCTACATAGCCAAGGAAGATGCAATTTCTAACACTTTCTCTATAAAATTTGTGGCTTCTTCATCAAATACCAAATCCATACCAAACAAATCAGGTATCGGATATGTTTCAACTTGTGAAGAAAAATCTGATGAAGAATACACAAGTGAAGCTGAGCCTTCACCAAGAACCGGTCCGAGTTCAAACCGGCCAGGTTTGGGTTACATTTCGAAAAATGAGGCCGCTTTCAAGAAACCACCATTTTACAACAAAACCTCATTTTCGAAAGGTAAAAATGTTCAAAAAAATTCTGGTGAAAATGCTTTTGCAAAGAGAAATAACTTTAATAAAAATCAGTTTGTCAAAAGAAATGCATCTCCTCCAAAAACCAGAAAATTTCAAAACTGTAATCATTTCAAGCATTATAACTCACCTCAATTTCAGCGACACACATCAGAAAATTATTGTGTCAATTGCAAGAAATTTGGTCACTCATATGCACAATGCTTCATTGAAAAGAGAGTTGTAGGAAACAAAGTCTACAATGTTTTTGTGATTTCAATGCACTTGGGAAACCAAGATGGATTAACTTCAAATGATCCAAATTAATTTGGATACCTAAGGCTACTTGAAACTCATCATGCAGATTTGCCTAGCATCCAAGAACAAAAAGGACATGTGGTACATAGATAGTGGATGTTCAAGGCACATGACTGGAAGGTCAACCTACTTCATCAAACTAAATAAGTATGATGGAGGTTTTGTGACCTTTGGAGATGATGGTAAAGGTAAAATCATTGCTGTTAGAAAAGTAGGTAATGAACAATCTACTTTCATTGATGATGTACTTTTGGTATGTGGTTTAAAGCACAATCTTTTGAGTATAAGTCAGCTTTGTGATTTAGGATATTTAGTTGTTTTCAAAAGGCTTGAATATTGTGTTGTTAATGAAAATACAAATGAAGTGATGTTTGTTGCCAAGCGTTTCAATAATATGTATGGACTTACTCTTGATGAACTAAAGGATCAAAATGTAGCTTGTCTTCACTCTAAAGAATCTGAAAAGTGGTTATGGCACAAGATATTGGGCCATGCAAGTATGTTTCAAATAAACAAACTTGTAAAGAAAGAATTAGTAAGAGATCTTCCTTTGATAAAGTTTGACAAAGACATCACTTGTGATGCTTGCCAAATGGAAAAACAAACAAAAAGTTCTTTTAAACCAAAGGAAGACATCTCTACTAAAAGACCACTTGAGTTGCTACACATTGATTTATTTGGTCCAACAAGAACTCAAAGCCTAGGTGGTAAACATTATAGTTTAGTGATTGTGGATGACTATACTAGGTTTGGTTGGGTTTTATTTCTTGCACACAAAAATGAAGCCTTTTCGGCCTTTGAACCTTTTTACAAGAAAATTCAAAATGAAAAGGATTTGAAAATCTCTTTTATAAGAAGCGATCATGGAACTGAATTTGAAAATAATTTGTTTGAATCCTTTTGTGAGGAATTTGGAATATCTCACAACTTCTCGTGTCCAAGAACACCACAACAAAATGGTGTTGTGGAAAGAAGAAATAGAAGCATACAAGGGATGACAAGAGCTATGCTTTGTGAGAGTAATGTTCCAAAATTCCTTTGGGCTGAAGCGGTAAACACAACTTGCCACATTTTGAATAGAACAATTATAAGGAAATTTTTGAAGAAAACCACTTATGAACTTTGGAAAGGCTACCCACCAAACTTAGATTACTTGCACATCTTTGGATGCAAATGTTTCGTTTTAAATAACAAAGAAAATTTGGGAAAATTTGATCCAAAGGCTTATGAGTGTTTGTTTGTAGGATATTCCACAACTAGTAAAGCATATAGGGTTTATCATCAAGATGCTAGGATTATTGAGGAGTCCATACATGTTACATTTTGTGATACTAACTTGGTACAAAGCATTTTTGAAGATTGTGATGCAGGAAATCAAGCTCAAAAGGAAGATGAAGCTGCTCAAAATCATGAAAAAGAAAATTATGGACAAGCTGAACCAGAAACTGCTAATGTTGAAAATTCAAGAGACAATTCTATTTTGTCTCATGAATCTGAAGGAAATCCTGCAGCCAGCAGCGTTCAGAACCCCTTGGTGATTGAATCTGCCTCCAAGTCCACCAGACCTCGTGAATGGAGATTCTTGAAGAATTATCATGAGGAATTTGTCATTGGGGACGTATCTCATGGAGTGCAAACAAGGTCTTCCACTAGAAAGGCAAATGAAGGATCAAATATTGCCCTTCTTTCACAAATAGAACCTCAAAACGTCAAGGAAGCACTTAGTGACCCTTCTTAGGTTAAAGCTATGGAGGATGAGCTTCTTGAGTTTAAAAAGAACCAAGTATGGATTTTGGTTCCAAGGCCAAGTGGAAAGAAAGTGACCGGCACCAAGTGGATTTTTCGGAACAAGTTGGGAGAAGATGGTAACATTGCAAGAAACAAGGCAAGGCTAGTGGCACAAGGATATGACCAAGAAGAAGGAATAGACTTTGATGAATCCTTTGCCCCTGTTGCCCGAATGGAAGCCATAAGACTTCTCTTAGCTTATGCTGCATATTGTGGTTTTAAATTATATCAAATGGATGTGAAATGTGTATTTTTGAATGGAGTGATAGATAGAGAAGTGTATGTGAAGCAGCCTCCTGGTTTTGAAAATAAAGAGCATTCTAATCATGTTTTCAAATTATCTAAAGCTCTCTATGGTTTAAGACAAGCTCCTAGAGCTTGGTATGAGAGACTTAGCTCTTTTCTTTTGAAAAATAGTTTTCAAAGAGGCACCACTGACACAACTCTATTTATCAAGAACTCTAATGATTCTTTTATTCTAGTCCAAATATATGTTGATGACATTATTTTTGGATCAGCCAATGAATCCCTTTGTTCTGAATTTGGAAAACTCATGACAAGTGAATTTGACATGAGTATGATGGGTGAACTTAATTTCTTCCTTGGGCTGCAAATTAAACAAACTGAAAAAGGTATTTTCATTCATCAAGAAAAGTATGCCAAGGAATTAGTTAAGAAATTTGGTATGGAAAATGCCAAACCCATGGGAACTCCCATGCATCCTAGTTCTAAATTAGATAAGGGAGAAACTGAGAAAGATGTTGATGAGACTAGGTATAGAGGAATGATTGGGTCTCTTATGTACTTAACTTCCTCTAGGCCCGATATTGTGCAAAGTGTTGGATTGTGTTCTAGGTTCCAATCCAAACCAAAAGAGTCACATCTTTCTGCAGTTAAGAGGATCATTAGATATGTTCATGGCATATTCAATTTTGGTCTTTGGTATCCTAAGATTGATGATTTTTCTGCAGTTGGTTATTGTGATGCAGATTTTGCTGGTGATAGAGTTGATAGAAGGAGCACTTCAGGCTTATGTTGCTTCCTTGGGAAGTCTTTGAATGTTTGGTCAAGTAAGAAACAGCCAACTGTGGCTTTATCCACTGCAGAGGCTGAGTATATAGCTGCTTCTTCTTGTTGTTCTCAGCTTTTATGGTTAAAAATACAGCTTGTCGATTACAAATTAAATGCTGAAAATATTCCCTTGATGTGTGATAATATGAGTGCCATTAATATTTCTAAAAATCCAGTTTTGCACTCTAGGACTAAGCATATTGAAGTGAAATTTCACTCAATAAGAGAACATGTCCAAAAGGGAGATATTAGTATTCAATTTGTTAAATCAGAGGAGCAATTAGCAGATATGTTCACAAAACCACTAGCTGAGGATAGATTCTGCATGCTTAGGACTTGTCTAGGAATTCTGAGTTATGATTCTTTATTTGAAAAATGCTGATGTATTTGCTGGAGCTTTTTGTCTCATAAACAGGTATGAGACAATTATGGGCAGGTGATGAACGTTTCCTTCAAAATCAGCGTGTTCTGGGCTTGCTTCAAGTGAAACTCAATCTGGGCCAACTTCAAAATTCAGATCATGAGTGGTCCAAATGTATTTCCTTAAGTCAAACCATCTCTGGGCCCAAACATGAATGTTACAATTTTTGGTTAATATTTTTTGTTGGCCTGTGTGTTTAATTTTTTAAAAGGGTTTTACTTTAATATTTTTTGTTGTCAAAAACTTTTAGTTTGATTTAATTTTTTTCTTCATTATCTTTAAGGATTTCGAAAATTTAAAATTAAATTTCCTTGTTTTGAAAATCAAATCAAATCTTTCTTTTATGAGGTCATGTCTTTTCAAGTCTTTTCAAATGGTGATGCAGTTGCATGGTTTTGGAAATTTTCTTTTGGGTACGGTTACCAACATTCCATCTCTTCCCTCCATAACTCCTTCTCTATCCCTTCGGTTCTCACCACTACCCTCATTACTCTTTTTCTTCTTAAATCAAATAACCACCAAATGAGGAAGAAAACCATAGCACACAAGCCTCCTCGTGAAAAGGTGTATAAACTTCCATCCAAGCCCTCCACTCGCTCCCAAGACCGAACCTTCACACCTTCACCATCTCCTCCAACCTCTCCTCCTCGCACTGCTCCCATGGCGCGAACCAAGACTACACCACGATACCCTGCCCCTGCCAAGCCGACGCCACCACCTAAGGCAACGCCATCCAAACCAAGCTCTTCGAAACCTGGCTCATCCAAGGGTAAGCGTCCTGCTGTTGAAGAACCTGTTCCTGAAACAGCAAAACCTAAGTCAAGGTCTATTCCTGTCCGCTCACAAAGAGGTAACCCTCATCGCCCTCTCAAATCTGTTAGAGAACCAGACATTGATCCTTTTGCTCACAAATCACACTACATGACATCTCACTCAGACTATAACCCCCATCGTTTCAAATCTGCCATGAACCACATTTTTATGAGGGAGTTATTCAGTATCATATTCTATGTCCATCTTTTCTTGCTGATTTACCTGATTTGAAAAAGAAAGGTTTTCCTTTTGTTGAAAATTTGGAGTTTTTAGACTGGAATCACCTTTTCAAAATAAAAAAACCTGTATATCCTCAGTTAGTCAAAGAATTTTATGCAAACATGACTTACCATAAAGGAAGTGTGTATTCTTATGTTAAGGGCAGAGACATTATTTTGAATAATGAAACTATCAGTGACTCTTTGAAGTACACTGATGTTGGGCCGTGTGCTTATACATCTGTAAAGTGGGATGATGGAGTTGGTATCTCTTACCATGATGCTTTGGCTCACATTTGTGAACATGTTTCCTTAATTGATGGCATCACACCCACTCACAAAGCCCTAGGATATGAACGTGCTCAGTTGCACCGAATTGTCAACCACATCTTAATTCCTCAAAGTGGTTCATATCAAAGGGTTTCTTACACGGACACACTTGTTTTGTATGCCCTAATCACTAAAACAGAAATCTCTTTTGCCCATTTGATGGCTAGATACATGTTTGATTATGTTAGAAGTGTGAAAGATAAAGCACTACCTTATGGCATGTTTTTAACTTGCATATTTGAGAATTTTGGTGTTGATCTGTCAAATGAGGATTATGAAAACAGACATTCATACCTAAAAGGGGGTGGTTCAGTGAAACAGCAAAAAGGACCAACTAGATCTGAGAGAGTGGTTCTAGATGATGATGATGAAGAGTTCATTCCAGATGACTCTCCCCCTCCTTCCACCGAGGGTACTTCTATCTCCACTGGGAAGAAATTTGATCTGCTGAATATGGTCAAGGATGTCGCTCAAGAGTTTGTTTCCCAATCAAATCACATGATTGCCATGAGCAAGGAACAAAGGAAGCTAGCTAGCAAGCATGAGAACTTTCTGAGAAAATCAAGGGACAGGGTGGCTGTGCTCATGACCTTCATTTATAACCTTCACAATGATGAAGACATTGCCACTGATGTTGAAGAGGAAGCTGCTTCGGAGGAGAATGGTTCTGATGCCTAGGATTTGTCTCATGAAAACTGCTGCTGCTGCTCTCCTTTTTGTCTCATGAATTCTGTTTCTTTAGCTACTTTTGAACTGTTTCATTTTGGATGACTGTAATAACTCTAGATATTGCTGCACCTTTGGTAGTTTAGTCAGTACTTTGCACTATGGACTAACTCTTTTCTGCAGGATGCAAGACTTTGTTTTTGTTGATCTTGCTTATTATCCACCCTTGATGACAAAAGAGGGAGTAATAGCAATAGGATAATAGATATAGCAATAGGATAATAGATCATAGCATTTCTTTCTTTTGGGATTTTTTGCTACATTAATTCTTGATTTCACATGCTGAATCATTTTGCTGATGATATTAGCTTGATATTGGGCTGATTATGTGATGTTGCTTATTTGATATCCCTTAGCCAAGATAAATGTATTTAGCTCTTTATTGTGCTCTCTTTAAGAACAAAAAAAAAATAGGAACAAAGATGAAAGCATAAACTCAGGGAGAGCTAATCTTGAAAAGGAAAATGGGAGCAACATAAAAGCAAATGACAAAAATCAAAGGGAGTTTCTAAACCTCACTCAATTTATTTCTTTTTTTATTATTGCTTAAATCATGTTTGTCATCAAGGGGGAGATTGTTGAGTTCAGAAATTAATTAGTGATGACAAACATTATTTTTGGGCAAAATAAATAATTAGGGTTGATTAATTATATTTACTTATTACTAATTTTTTATTGTTGTAGGCCAAAATTCCATAGCCCAAATGGAATGAAAAACAATCAGCAAGGTTGATGAGCTGAAAGCAAAAATCAGAAGCCCAAAAGAAACAAAGCCAAAACGGGTTGCTTAATGGAAATCCAATCCAAGCTCGTATCCATCCCACAAAGCTTCTCTTGTAAGATTGAAGTCTTCATTCTTTCAATGTGCAACGTTCCTCTCCTCTCTGACCAAGTCAAATCAAAACTTCAGAAAAGTAAGAAAGAGAAAGAGAGAGAGCTTCCTCATCAAGCTAGTCACCAAAGAAGCAAGAGAGAGAAGGATTAAGCTTGAAACACAGAAATCTAAATCAGAAAATCCAAACCAAATCAAGCTTAGGTTATAGGTAAATCATTTCCTCATACATGCAACTCGGCTTCATCTCTTCTTCCCAACTCTCTGCTCTATCCGAAATGGGATACAAGGGAAAGAGGATTTCTGTTCTTCTCTGCTGTGTATCTACGGTCTCAAACAAGACTTGGGGACCAAGTTGGTTTTCAAGGGCTCAGATCAAGTTGACCATTGGAAAATTTCTATGGTTGCTGTTTTATGGCTTTCGGTCAAGATGAAGAAGTCAGAAGCAAAGTTTCTACTCTAAGGTTTAATGAGAAAAATTGATTCTGTGGGTTGGTGAAGCTCAAGGCTCAAGGTGTTGACCTTGAAAGAAGAACCCAGCAACATGCAAGGAGATAAAAAGAGGTTTGCTGTTCATTCAGAAACCAAGGAGAGAAAACCAGAGTGTGAGAATAGTGTTCTGCAAAGAAGTTTCTCTACTTGGATAATGCTTTCTTTCAAAGAAGCATTCGGCCAATACTGAAGAACTGTATCTGAGGTTTGTGAATCTGGTTATGCACATAGCTAAGAGGCTGCTGATGAAGTCAATCTCCTTCATGTTTTACAGATTGTAATGTATTTTTCTATGTTTATCTTTCTGTAATTTCTTGTGAGAAAATGCATTGTGAGAAAGCTCAAGTAAAAGCCATGAGTGGAAAAAGGCTGAATGATACACTTGAAAGAAAAGCCTAGAGTTATTTTTTGATTTCTTTAGATATGTTTATGTCTTGTATCTTGTACCTGTAAGGTATCCCTTTCTTAGTTGGGTTAGCACGCACTAAGAATGAATAGTTAGGTATTAGCATAGCCAATGTCAAGTTAGGTTAGAACTTGAGTGTGAGAGAATTGGGTCAATCCTGTGAAATTGGTGTATGTAATACTGTTAACTATAGTGAAATTCTTCCATAGTTGTGGAGGAGACTGGATGTAGGTTGCATAGCACAAGACAACCGAACCAGGATACATGCTGGTGTTAGCTTTTCTCTTCTCTGCTGAGTTCTGTTTTCTGATATTCATGAGACAAAAATAAATTGTCTCATAAATTTCCGCTGCTGAGTTCAAACAGAACCTGAATTGAAAGTTCATTTTAAAAGGGTAATAACAGCAACTTAAAGGAAGGCATAGATTCAACCCCCCTTCTCTAAGCCTACCACAACCTTCACTACTTATGTGCCAATAGATAGTGCTAATTAATCGTATCAAGACAGCAACACTCTTCTGGATGATCCTTTTATTTACCGTCGTCTTGTCGGTTGCCTCATTTTTCTGACCATAACTCGGCCGGACATCATGTACACCACACAACAGCTTAGCCAGTTCATGGTCTCGCCTACTAAGAATCATTATGATGCTACCATTCGGTTCCTAGATACCTCAAGGTCAGTCCTGGAAAAAGCCTTTTCTTCCTTAGAAGCACTTCTCTTCAGATTTCCAGTTTCAGCAATTCTAATTGTAAGAACCAGATTTTTGGTAAACAGACTTTTCTGGCTGAAAAAAATTAAAAAAGAAAAAGAGAATTACGAGGTCAAACTTGGCTTTATGAGGGTAATTAATCCCTCTAAGTCAAATTTGACTAATGGATATTAAATACTATCTTACCATTGGCTTAGTTACCACACCAAAAATTTTTGAGCCGTAAAAACACTTTTAGTGACGATTGTGTGTGTACTGAGAAAAATTTTAGTAACCGAAAACCTCAAAACCAGTGGTAAAAGTAATTTCTATTCAAGTAAATGTGTCTCTAGATTTATATTAGCTATCCCTTCATGATTTACTTCTTTAAGAATAGTTATTAGCCATTAATTGTTTTACTGTTCGGTAAAAGATATACAAACCAAATTTCTGCCTAGTATTCCACAAATGACTCCTAAAGGCCCCGAATCCTCTTGCTTGCTACTCAAGTAACTCAGCCCCCCTCTCTTAGCCTCTGGGTTGAGATTATCTCATCCTCTCATCCTTCTCTGTTGTGTTTTTAACCATGAGTAATTAACTGCGGTTAACTGCAGATAAACACGTCATTATGACGCTGACTGTGTTTCCTGAAAATCACGCCCCTTCTCTCTTGCTATCAGCCTATTTTTCTCTAATTTTTTCAGTCCTCTTTTATCACATTTAATTAGGTTAGACTTCAAATTTTATTTAAGGTAATTACCAAGCAAAAATTCAATAACATTTTACCATAAAGAGAGAGATAAGAACCGTGAGTGAGAGAGGAAAAACAGTGAAAATTATACACATACTACCTGCATTTTCAGCCCCTTATTTCACCATTCATACACTATTCTTCAAGTGTTCTTCAAGGACTCAAATCATACAAGTAAAAACTCTTGCCCATTTTCGTCAATCTTTGCGTTTATACTGAATTTCGGCTAGGTAAACTCTTGTTCTTTCTCCTTTCCTTTTTCTTTAAAAAAAATAGTAGCAATGATGAATCCTTACTCTCCTCCATGTATAAAGAAATCCTCTTAAATCACCCATGGAGCACGCCTAAGGAGTTAAGGAGTTTTGAGCTCACAGTGGTTGAATTTCGACGTTTTGCGACACTTTGGGCCCAAAAATAAAACTTACCACCACCAGCTGTGTTTCTCCCCTTGTATGCATGTTTTCGTGTGTGAGAAAGGTTTACTAACCGAATTACATAAGAGGTAAGGGTTAGGATTAGTTAGAGTATAGTTGTGCTTGTTTTTGGTGCTTATATGAGCCAAAAGTTAGAAGTAAAACGGTAAAAAGCGGTAACTAGAATAAGTAAATAAATTAATAAAGGATAAATTTGGTTTTAAGTCCCTTATGGTGAAAATTGGCATTTAATAAAAATATTAGAAATAATTTTAATCATAGGCAACTATTAAGACTAATCCGGTGAAATTTTGACGTTAAATAAGGTTAAACGGTAAAATTAGAGTACTTAGGGGCATATTAGTAATTTCAGGCATAATGTCAAATTAAAAATGAATAATGAACTTAATGAAGGAGAAAAGGTCTATTAGAAAAAATATGAAGATACAATGGTAAAATAATAACATTAGGGGTGTAAGCGTCATTAAAAACCTAATGAAAACGGTACAAAAAAAGTTAAATAAAAGGGGTAAAATGGTAAAATGTGACAAGACTGAGATATTTTAAGAAAGAGCCGGGCACTATTTTTTATAAAAGAAGGAAGGAAAATTCCCTTAGAAATAAATTCTGTTGAGATGTGCCGCGAAAGAAGAAACTGTAAACCCTAAGGTGCTAAGAAGTACTTGGCAGAGCAGACTTCCATCCCGCCTGGCCAGAGATTATATGAACGTGGGGATGCCCCCATATGGACTGTTACTCATTGGGAGCACCTTGTATTTTTTGGCCATTCTTTATTAATGCCGTGATTGTATTTCGGGCACCGGTGCGCGACCGACCCAGTGGAGTAGCCATATCCGGAGTTGGGCCGGGTAACGTCGGGCTGCGAGTAGCCAACCGATGCATGAGCTCGTGACCTGCGTAGGACCAGAAATGTATCATACTTGGTTGCTACATTTCTTTGCTTGTGTTTGCTTACTTGTATATGTGACTATTATACTGTTATATACTTGTGATTGCATCTGTTGTATGATTAATTTCTGTTGTGACCTTATAAATGATTAGACTTAGGCTGTGGACTCCCTTAGATTTTTCGTATAGTACCCTACTAGGAACCTTAGGTTCTCACCCCCTTTTTTCCATGTCCGCAAATGGGGACCAACGTGATCTTTTTTGAGTACCCAGCGTACGGCAGATACGTGGACCCCGTGACGGAGAGCGCGGTGTTTTGGGGTAGTCCGCCACCTACTATCTTCCCGACCATCCTTTCTCTCACCCTCTGCTCAGCCAGGAGTTTGACCCTAACATGCCTTATGATACACTGCTATCCGAGCTTCACCACGGCAGAGGCCAGTATCCTTTTCTGCCTTACCCTATGAACATGGCAGAGCCAATACCGGAGTCTCTGATCATTGACATACCCGAGTATCCATCATGGTTCAACCCAGAAGAGGATCAAGTGGTTTCTGATGTACCTATGCCCAACACTTCACCACCATCCCCTGTAGCTGAGCCAGGATTCGACGGGCCAGGGGTTCCTGAAAGCTCTGGTTTTGCACCTTCAACCGAGTTTAGCTCAAAGGCATGGATTGACCAAATGATGGCGGATCTGTACTCTAGATCTTTTGAGACCGGGAAAGAGGACTCCACAGAGGATGCGAGCAGCAGCAACATCACAGGCACGTTAGAGTGATTCTCTCGCTTCAACATATTGTGACAGCAGTTTCTGGATATCCAGTATCAGCAGCAGCAGCAGTAGTAGTAATGGTAGTAGTCTTAATAATAGTGGTCCTTGCTCTCGCTTTTGAATAATCTTTTTAGAAGGCTAGCTCTTTTTATTTATTTAATAATGTAGATTGGGTCCCAGTCTAGGGTGGCTCTTGTGAGCCGGGGCCTGTAAGCATTAAAGATGAAGTATGTAATTAAGTATGAACTTGGGTTTTGTGATGAATTAAGCCTGCGGGCATTTCATGTATGATATGAGTATGCTATGCTACGCTTTTTTTTTTCATTTTCTGTATTAACTACTTAATTTATATTATTCCAATATGCGCGACTAGATACACGATTCTCGACTAGCGCTACAGGCTCATATGTATACACTTAATATATGGTCTAAAGTATCTAAGGCTGCTAGCCTTGGTCATGACAGGCTAGAAGTTGAGTCGTTACACAAATTGGGTCGATTTTCCGGACACTCATCATTCTCTAACTGGTTACTCTTTCTTCGTAGGGGATTAGTTGGTTAATTGGAAAGTTGGAAAACCAAGAAACAAAATATTGTGGCGCATTCTTCTACTGAAGCAGAATATCATCCTTTGGCCAATACTACATGTGAGCTGCAATGGATTCTTAATTTATTGGATGCTTTCCACATTACTTGTGAGGGTCCTCCATTTCTTTATTGTGATAATCATACGCACTTCACATCACAGCAAACTCAGTCTTCCATGAATGAACCAAATACTTGGAGGTTGATTGTCATATAGTGCGTCAATAAGCCCAGGCCGGTGTCATAAAACTTCTTCCCATCAATTCTTCTTGTCAATTGGTTAATATACTTACTAAACTCTTATCTCCTTAGCTATTTCATCGGAACTTATCCAAGTTGGGAATTATTGACATCTTTCATTCACTAGCTTGTAGGAGCATATTAAAACTTAAGCAGCAATTGGACCAAATAATTGTACAAACAATTCTGATCAGGCCAACAACAAAGTTCAACAAACTTGATTTTGTCTACTATTTTTATGGGTTAAGTATGATTTTTTTTCTTAAGGTTTAGGCCGAAAATTTTATTCATCTCTAACCTTTTTTTGCATTCGAATTCATCCCTAAGGTACAACTTACTTTTAAAATTGTCCTTTCTCTAATTTTTGGACAAAAATACCCTTGCATAGAATCACATTTACTCTCACTTTTTTTTATAGATCTACCGTTTGTGCACCCTCAAATTTCAAACAATCTTAAATTAAAACAATTTCAGACAAGAACTGAATATCTATGCAATTAACAAGAAGAAGAACAAGAAAAATCAACAACAACAACAAGAACATCAAAGTACTAACAAAGGCTGAAGAAGAAAAACCAGTAACAACAATAACAACAACTAACAGAGGCCGAAGAAGAAGAATCAGCAACAAGTAACAACAAAAAGATGACGACTCAGACCACTACCACGAGCAATGCTAGAGGCGACGTGACGAGAAGAGGACGACTTCGATCACCGCTGCCAATGTATCTACCTGTCCGCGTCGCTGCCGCCAGCGTATCTCTGCCCGCCCGCCTGCGTTGCTGCTGCCAGCATCTCTGTCTGCCCGCATCGCAGCCGCCAACGTATCTGCCCCACTCGTGTTACTGCCCAACGTCTTTGCCCGCCCGCGTCATTGTCGCCAACATATTTGCCCGCTCGTGTCTTTGCCCACCCGCGTCGCTGCCACCCACTTGTCTACTCGCCTTTTTTGCTCTCCTTTTCGGCCACATCTTTGCTCTCCTTTTCACTACGATCTTTGCCACCTTCTTCTGCCGTGGGTGGTGTATTGAGGGGAGATTTCATTCGTAGGATTTGAGAGCAGCAGCGGATTGAACAGACATTGAGAGGGGGAACCACACGCAAGGCAATGCAATAGAATAGAGCGATGGCCAAAATGATATGATGAGGGTGGCACGATTTTGAGCGCAGCACAGTGGCAAAGAGTCCTCGGAGGTTTTGCGTTTTTCTTGAGTCACAGAGGGAGAGAGTTTTTTTTTTTAAAATTTCAATTGGGGAAGAAGGATATTTTTATCCAAAAAAATTAAAATGAAGTTACACTTTAAGAATGAATTTGAATACAAAAAAATATTAGAGATGAATAAAATTTTCATGTTAAACTTTAGAAACTAAAATCATACTTAATTTTTTTTTTTTGTACATTATTGTCTACACATTCTAGAAGTTGTTAGTTATAGTGAATTACCATTATGTTAGCACCAAATTTATATCCTCAGATTTCATAAATTCTTAAGATTTTAGTGAGTTGTACATTTTATAGGAAATTTTTGTATATATATTAATTAATGCATAGACAATACAATCTCTATTTTATTGTTAGCAATTGAAACTCTTTTCACTCAATTTGGCCCTAACAACCTTTTAATACACTAATCCTAATTTAACTTGAAGATCGGTACTACACCATTAGAAGTCCTTGTTTTTTATTTCTTCACCTCTGTTCAATAGTATTTCCAAAGCAGAAGACCATAACATACTAGCCTAGTTCAGGATCTAGGTCTAATTAATAATTATATTTTAAAAAAATTCATACACTTTTTAATATGTTGGAAATGCTCGTGAAAGAATTGAACTCATAATTGAAGATGTAATATTAAGTCTAATTAATAGAAGGAATAAACACAGAGAAAAACAAGAAACATTGAGATGGTCCCATGGGAACATCACTCAGAGCTGATCAAACTTCTCTGATTCTTCTACAACACTCCCTCCCTTCTCCTTCGGCTCTCATTCGGACTTTCTTATTACTTTGACTCTCAAGTATAGGGTGAGCACGAATTAGATTGGTTTAGATTTAAGGTAAAATTAGAATCAAATTAATTAAATTTTATTTGGTTCGATTTAGTTTAAATTTATGTTTTTTTGTGTATGTACTCAAACTAAACCAAACTGATTAAGAACGAATTAGTTCGGTTCGGATAATTGGGTACCTGATGAAACAGAAATTCATAAAAAAAAATAAAATTTTTATCTTAAAAATTCTATGAATATAATAAAATATAACATCAATATAAATAATCCAAACATGTTAAACATCAAATACATTAAAAACTAAACACATTAAAATCCAAACATATTAAACACTAAAGACATTAAAATTCAAATATATTAAATACCAAACACATTAAATACTAAACACATTAAAATCCAAACATGTTAAACACCAAACACATTATAAGCTAAATACAAAAGTGTAATAGAAATAATTATTCAAAGGAATAATTTTTCAATTAATATATGGTCGGGTCTATGAATTGGTTCGAGTTCTGCACCCCTAGAACCGTTATCCGAACCAATTATTAAAGAGAGTCATTGGTTTAGTTCGAATTAGACCCAATTACCCGTTAATTTCAAAACTAATTTAATTAGTTCGATTCGAATTCAAACAGATAATCGGATATTCGTTACCTGTGTTCACCTCTAATCAATTAGTTACTTCTTCTTTCTCCATTTTTCCACTATTCAATTAGATCTGTTTTTTCTTTATATACCAATTTGAAATTATGTTTACATAGCTGGAGAAAAGTGCTACCATGAAGGCAATCTCTATACTCCACAAGGTTTCTCCTTTTTTACCCACTTCTTTTTACCGTTATTTTTATTCTCATATCTCAATGTCAAGTGTTACTAATAAACAATGAAAAGTGTTAGGAGGTCAGAAAATTTTATAATTTATAGCCATTAATTAGTTATTATTAATATTTTTAATATGTAAAATTATATCTAATAGTGTGAATTTACTCACATTTTTTTTACTAATTAAATACTGATCAAATTTTAATAAAAATACTGGTCTTTAAACTTTCTATTATTCATTCATTAGACACATTGAAATATATTAATGTACAAACAAGACCTTCTAACTTTTTATATAGCGTGCCAACCTTCCACAAGGGTTCTTATAATAGTTTGAAGAACCTTGAAGATGATAATTTAAATGGAGAATTTAATTGAGCGAAAAATTTTCAATTGTCACATCACTTGTTAGAGAGACCTGATAGTCATTAATTCATCTTAATAAGTTGTTAATATTTTTATAATAAAAATTGCGTCAGAGACAAATATGAATTTGCTGGTCAAATTTAAAGTCGAAATTGAATAAATTAAAACTTGAATTATCAAATTGAGATGGTAGTAGGGAACTCTTGAAAAAATGTTGAGAGTACGAGAGAGGGATCGAGAGTATGGGAGGTGGGGAAACACTTGGGGGGGAACATGGACACAGAGTAAAAATGGTAAAGATCCTAGGATTTGGAATAAAGAAGAGTATCAACGCTTGGAGCTTGATTTGTTCTCCGTTTTTATTGATAATCTGTCGAAAGATATATCAAAAAGAGAACTTTTTAATTTGTTCAAATGGACAGGAAGAATTATCGACATATATCTGTCGTGAAAGAATAAAAATGGCCAGATATATCTGTTTGTTTTTGTACGGTACACCACAAAGGGAGGTTCTTTGAAGGCTGTTGCAGACATGAACAGTATGGTACTGAAAGGCAAAAGGTTATTTGTTGGAGAAGCTAAGTATAGAAGGGGAGCTATGGAGAAAATTACGAAGGACAAAGTGCTGGAGGTTGCGATCAGTAGACAAAGAGGGTGGGTGTAGCTGAAGAGAAAGTGGTGAGCCAGTTGTCAGATGCACCCGTTAAAGAACTAGATAGTAATGGATGGACAAAGAAGCTTGAAGTGCCGATAGCAAGTGAGAATGTCGTCTGGTTGCAGAGAAGTATTGTTGGAGGTACGAAGACGGCGATTGATTTTAATTCACTACAGCAGAAGATCCATCGGACCTGGCCAGGTGTCACACAGGTAAGGGAGTTGGGAGCGTATAAAGCAATGATAACGTTTGATATGGTACTTAGTGCTGAAGAAGCTTACACTTTTAGAATGAACGAATTATTAAAATTGTTCTACATGGTATGGAGATGGGACGAGACTGAGAAAAGCGAGTCTAGAAGGGTTTAGTTGGAATGTTATGGAGTTCCATTACATGCATGGTCAAGGAATACTTTTCACAGGATTGGAGAGCAATGGGGCGAAGTGGTGGAATGTGATAAACTGACAGAGTCATGTAATTCATTCAGTGTGGGTAGAGTCCTAATTGATACGTGTGCTTTTGATATGATTAACGAATGGATTTACGTTACAATAGGTGCAAGCGGATTCGATGTTCTTGTAAGAGAAGTGGGTGGAGAGGTGTATCGGGAGGAATGCTTTCGAAAGAGGAAGGAGGAAGCTGAGAACAGTCACATGGTGAACGAAGAAGAGATGAAGAGATGCAGCATGAACGGAGGGTGGTTGGTTGGGATCAGGCGGCGGTACTGATGGCGGTTGACCATAGAATTGCCGAACAAGAAAGGGGCAGTCTGGTAAATTCATGTCTAGTTTTAAACGAATGGAATCAAAATAATTCAAATTTTCCTCAAAGCAACGAAAATCAAGCGACAATAAATGATAAGGAGGATTCACAGGGATCGTATGAAATTAATGAGATTGACTCGGAGGATACGGTTTCAAATATCTATGAAGGATATGCTTGTCAAAGATATAGTTACACAAAGAAGGAGAGTGGGCTGGGAATTAAGAGGCCCAATAGCATTATTGTGAAACAAGACAATGGGATGAGGGAGAGGGACCGTGGGATTAGGCCAACGGTTGGGCTTGGTAACCGAGTCGGGTCTGACCCGGGCCCAAGGCTGACCCGACAGGAAATGGGAACCCTGAGTCATGATGGTGAGAACACGGCGCCTCCAATCTTGGGTACCAAAGAAGAAGGGACACAGAAAGGGGGGAGGAGGCCTGCCGACAGGACGAGTCCGAGGTCCGGGAGCAGTGCGCAGGGCCAACCCGGCAGGGACGGACGCCAGCTGCTACGCGCAACGAACCTGGACGTATGGGTGATGCAGAGGCAGCCTCGCGAAACCGGGTGGGTGGCGACTGTGGTCTGCGACGAGAGCTGGGGATCTGCGAAAGGGCGGCGACTACGAACGGGTCCGATGAAGGGGTGACCACTGTCATTGAAGCCATCAACGAGGAGAGAGAACGACGATAGAAGAGGCAAGAGAAGGACGTGGTTACAGAAACTGAACATGCCCAACGGACCTATGGCAGCGCGGGCAACACCAGGAGGACGCGGATTGTAGGAAATGCAGGCAAGGGTAATGTTAATGGCGTTCTCATAAACTGTAATATACCAGAGGCCGAACGACATCGAAATGGCGAGTTAGGTTTGGGACTAGAGGAGGTGAAAATTTTGATGGATGTATCGGCTCAGGTTAATGATAACGGACATGAGGAAGAACACCAGAAGGGCACAGAATCAGGCTCAGAGATGGGGGAGGGCTCGGATGGTGATGGAAAACTAGACACTGAAGAGAAGAGACCGACTTGGGAAGAGGAGATGGCAGAGAACAAGGAGGCCTGGAAATTAGCTGTAGAGTCAGGGGCTCAGTACAGTGATGAAGATGATATTATGACGATTTTGCAAGAGCAGAATGAAGTAATTGCTATGAAACGACGACAAGCTAAGCAAAAAGAAAAAGCTCGAAGAAGTCAGCCAAAAAATCGTAAACAAGTGTGTACTAAATTAGTAAAATGATATTTAGTTCTTGAAATATAAGGGGGTTGGGAGGTGCTGCAAAAATTAGTATGCTAAATAATTTTAAAAATAAATTTAGGCTGGAAATGTTGGGTTTGGTAGAAACAAAGAATGAGGTACTGACTAAATTTGATGTTGTTCGTATCTGGGGAAGTGACAGAGCGTGTTGGGAGTTTGTTGGTTCTATTGGATCATCTGGAGGACTATTGGTAATATGGAATGAAACGACATTTAAACTGTATAATTGCTATAAAGGGGATAGATGGCTGTGTTTAGAAGGGGTTGTGGTAAAAGATAACTTTCATTGTGCTATTTGTCTGGTGTATGGACCGCATGAGAGAGCTGAGAAAACCTCCATGTGGGAAGAACTGAGCTATATAGTAGGACTGTGTCAGGTACCGTTTTGTTTTTTTGGGGACTTTAATGAAATATTGCATTTGGAGGAAAAGAAAGGAGCGACTACATTATCGGTGTCTGCGGCAGAGTTTAGAACATGGATAAATGATATGGAGTTAGTTGATTTGGCACTTAATGATCGTAAGTATACATGGTTATAGGGGACAGTCGTGCAGCCGTATTGATAGGAGCCTGGTTTCCTTAGGGTGGCTTGATGTGTACCCGGAGACGCGTCTGAGAAGCGGTCCAAGAGGTTTATCGGATCACTGCCCTTTGATCATGGAAGATTTCAGAAGGTTTGATGGTCCAAGACCGTTCCGTAGCATGGACTCGTGGTTCACGCATGAAGGGTTCTTGAGAATGGTAAAAAAAGAATGTAGGGAATTAGGAAACGTAACCTTCTTAGAGAAGATGAAAGCACTGTCAGAACCTCTACGTATATGGCATAAGCAACATTTTGGGGATATGACTGAGCGCATAAAAAGGTTTGAGGAGGAAATAAGGAAGGTGGATGATATGGTCAGTAGTGGAAGGTATGATGGTACAATAGAGGCAAGGCGAAGGGCATTAGTGAGGTGTTGTGAAAAGTGGTATATAAGGCAGGATGTGCACTGGAAGCAAATGTCAAGGTCTAGGCATGCCACTGAGATGAATAGAAACACAAGGTACTTTCATAATATTGCTTCGGCGAGGAGAAGGAGTAACCGGATTGAGGCTTTGGTGATTAATGGGAGGCTAGTGAGGAATCAAGCAAGAATCAAGATTGCAATCCGGGACTTCTACAAACGCTTGTACCACCAGGAAGTGTCCCCAAGGGTGAGCTTTAGGGATGGATTAGTTAACCGTCTAGAGAGGGAGGAAGCGAAAACTTTAGAGGCGCTACCATCAGTTGAGGAAGTGAAAGAGGCAGTTTGGGACTGTGAATCGTCCAAGGCTCCAGGGAGTGATGGATACAACATGAACTTTATAAAAAAAAGTGTTTGGATGAGATTGGAACAGAATTCACTGCAGCCGTGATGAACTTTTTTGAGACAGCAAGATTGCCAGCAGAAGCTAATGTCACTTGGGTAGCGTTGGCTTCGAAATTTGTTGGGGCTAAGGAGATAAAAGATCTCAGACCTATTATTATGGTTGGATATATCTATAAAGTTATCTCTAAAATTTTGACACGAAGAATGAGGAGTGTAATGCCAGCTTTAGTTGGGGAATCACAGAGTGCCTTTGTGAAGGGAAGAAATATACATGATGGAGCTTTAATTGCATGTGAAACTATGCAATGGTTGAAATTGAAGAAGAAGGCTTCAACGATTATTAAATTGGACTTCCAAAAAGCCTATGACAGGGTTAAATGGTGCTTTGTTGATACTGTGCTTGAGAAGATGGGCTTCGGAAGAAGATGGAGGGCGTGGGTTAGGGAGTGTGTTACATCCGCTTCTATTTCTATTCTAATTAATGGATCACTATCGAAACCATTCAAAATGGAGAGAGGACTGCGTCAAGGAGACCCATTATCGCCGCTTTTGTTTGTACTAGTGGTGGATGTGCTGAATAGGATGATCGGAGAGGCGGTTAGCAATGGTCGGATAGCTCTTCTATTAGTCGGTAGGATAATATAGTGCTTTCACACTTATAATTTGCTGATGACACTATTTTATTCTGTCCGTCGGAGGAGGAGACAATAAGAAACTATAAGAGACTTCTGAGGTGCTTTGAAGTGATGTCTAGGTTGAGCATTAACTTTGAGAAGTCTAATTTGATACCAGTGAACTGCAGTCAGGAGTGGGTTCACCAGATGTGTCAGTTACTAGATTGTCAGGAGGCAGCCCTACCGGTGAGGTACCTTGGTATTAGCCTAGGAGCAAATCCGCGGTTGGTAAAAACTTGGAAGCCGGTTATTGACAAGGTGGAAGAGAAACTCAGCCTGTGGAAAGCAAAGGTTCTTAGTAAATCTGGAAAGCTAGTACTCATTAAGTCAGTTATTAACAACCTGCTTATCTATTACCTGAGTTTGTACAAGATGCCAAATGCGATTGCACGGAGAATTATCTCTTTGCAGAGGAGGTTCTTTTGGGGGAAGGATGTTGGATGACCTGGTATGGCGTTAGTGAAGTAGGAGATGATCCAGGCACCAAAGAAGTTAGGAGGGTTGGGGGTGGGTGATGCAGTGGTCTGAAATACGGCATTATTGTTTAAATGGTGGTGGCGGTTCTCTAAGGAGGACTGTCCCCTATGGAAGAAGATTGTATGCTCTTACAATAGCTTGAACTCGAATCACTTGCTGTCAACTCAGACATTACCAAAGAGGGAGGGTCCGTAGAGAGACATATGTCAAGTGCAAATAAATGAGCAACATGTCAGATAGAAGATGGTTGATGGGCTTGCTATGGAAGTAGGAGATGGTAGATCCACCAGATTTTGGGAGGATACATGGCTCCAAGTGGGAAAGTTGAAAGACTCCTTCCCGAGGCTCTTCTTAATTTCAAACCAAAAAGGATCAGTAATTGGGGATTGTGGGTTCTGGGATAGGATAGAGTGGGTATGGCAATTCCAATGGAGAAGGGAATTACGACAATGGGAGACTGACACATTGAACCAGCTGCTTCATGTCTTGCAATCTGTTAGACTAATAGCAGATGTGCAAGATAGAGTGGTGTGGAAATTTGACAAGAAATGCGTTTATTCTACTAATTCATTTGTGCAGGTACTGTAGGAGGAGACTTTGGATGAGGAGATTCTGAGCTGCAGGTTCACAAAAGAGATTTGGAAGGGCCTAGTTCCACCACGAGTAGAGTTGTTCTCCTGGTTTGTTTTGGTAGGCCGAGTCAATACAAAAGACCGGCTTAGTAGACTGGGAATCCTACAACAGAGGGATACTTTGTGTGTGTTGTGTAAGCGAGATGTTGAAAATATACAACATCTATTTATTACTTGTGAGTACTCTTGGCAGGTATGGTGTGCTTGGATCTCAGCGTTTGGACAGCAGTGGATTGTCCCCGGTACTTTGAAGGAGCACTTTGAGAGTTGTAGATTTGTGCCGATGAGAAAAGAGCTGCGCAAGTATTGGCTTGTTGGGTTCTTTTCAGTTATGTGGACTATCTGGTTACGCAGAAACGATGTCATCTTTCACAGCAAGACAACAGGGATTAGAAATTGTGTGGATCAATCATTTTCATGTGCTACAGAGTGGTATTGTAAATAACTCATGTTGTTGATGGTTATGGCGGAGATGACATAGGAGTTGTTGTTCGTTTATCATTTGTATTTATCTTACTTACTTGCTTCACCTAAGTGTTGAGCTCTTTCTTTTAAAAAAAAAAATTGAGATGGTAGTAAAAGTTTGAATCAATATGAATAATCTTAACCCTTGTTAGCTCTCTTTTGTGGGCAGGGAATGTAATATTTAATGTTACATTTCAGTGGTAACGCCTTGGCCATCCGCATTAGGATATTTGTAATGACTATTATATTTATTGCTTTAGTTGGCATTTGTCATTATTATTATGCAAACTTTGTGAGCCGCATACTTTCTCTTTTTATTTTATTAATTATGCATTGTTAAATTTGGTATTAAGAATAACTCTAACCATGTTATTTGGTTTGAATCATGTGTTGATCTCTAACAAATTATCCACTCGAATATAGGATAGTGTTTGATTTATTTTTTTTCATGTTTAGACACCAAAAAAAATTTGATTAGGGCCAATTTCGAATGGATTTATAAAACTTTACCATTCATAAGTAGTATAATTTATTAATAATATACTTGCATTTCGAAGATTCATTATATTTGATTAATGGTAATGTTAAAAATTTAAAATAACTATTTTATATAATGTACAACTTTTGCTCCTTAAATTAAAGTAGTTGTTAAAAAATAATAAATAAAATGATGATGAAGTTTACCAAAATTAAGACTATAATTTTGTTTACTGTGAGATGTTATTGAACCGTCACGTGATCGAGCACCCATGTTCTATATATAACGCTAATATACTGCTTCTTGTGAATTGCGAGATGCTCATGCTCTAATTATATAGAGTAATTTTTTTAATAAAACTGAGTTAGAATGTGGTAACAAATATTATGCATTTTATTAGTGTTAATTTTGAAGGTTCATAAAATGTAAATCTTTCAAGTGAGAATAAAAAATTATTTATTTAAAAAGTATTTAAAAATGGTACAAAATTATAACTCTGCTGAAAGATTATTGTAACATAAACCATTCTAGAAGGGAAGATCCTTGATAGTTGTAGCAGTATATGAAAAATAACTTCCACACGTAAATTTTATAAAAATATTTAAATTTTAGGGCAATTTTCTCAAATAAATAAAATGGGCTTCAAAATTACCTAATTACACAATTTCACAAACGAAGACGCAATTGTATTTTTTTACGAATCTATAGAAACCGCTACTGCCAGCAGCAGATTAGGGTATAACGTAAACCGCTACTGGCAGCCGCGATTTACGAGCAAGGGCGTTTAAACAGAAATTGCTATAGGCAGTAGCGATTTCTGTGCAGCAGGATTTGGCCATAAACCGCTACAGGCAGTAGCGGTTTATGCATTGGAAGCAATATGTGTAAACCGCTAGAGGCAGTAGCGGTTTATGTGGAGTGTGCGTCAAGGCTGGTTGCCTATAAATACCCCTCCAAGACATGATTGAGTTGAGAAGAGTCTCATTTCTCACAAATGGATGGGGAGGAGTGTTTTGTGGCTTTGGTGCATTGCTCTGGAAAAAAAAAAAAGTAAAAGGCACGGGGTTAAATTCATAGATAGAGAATCCCTTAGTGTTTTTATTCGGTTGTCGAGTACGTTGGCAGAGATAAAATAGAGCATATTACAGAAGCTTGGTGTGTGCGGGACCAAGTGGATTAAAAAATTGTTCTACAAGATTCCCATTGCCGTTGTGGCCGCCTGTGTGAAGTATGAGACGTTTGTCATAGGGTCGGATGAAGACTTGTAGGTCTTGTTTCACTATCGACGGAGTTTTCCGGAGGTCAGAATACCAGAGTTGTTTGCGAAGTTGGAGGATAGCGTCGACAGCTCTAGGGCATCTGCGCCAAATCCTCAGTCGACGACGATGGATGGTGCCTCCACATCAATGCCAGTGGTCGCACTTCTGGTCCGATGCACGATCCTCCATGTGTTGCGATTGGTACTGCTAGTGTGCCTGTCGGTGTCCTCGATTTTGACTATGAGGTTGGACCAGATCGTGTTGAAAATGCCATGTGAGATGATGATTCAGCGGATGAGCCGGTCGACATTGTTGGGGAGGGTGAGGAGGATATTCCGAGCACCACACACACACCCCAAGGAGCATCCGGTTCCGGCACACAGCAATATCCTCCACACTGTCAGCGTTGAACTTGGAAGCCATTGGCGAACAGCGAGAGTTGGGGGAGACGTATGTGGGTCAGGGTCTGCATGATGTAACCGGTCTGGCGGAATTTCATCTTGGCCAATCTTTCCAGAGTAAGGAGGAAGCTGTGCTGAGTGTGAAGGATTACAGCATCCGGCGTGGAGTTGAGTACAGGGTGATGGAATCGGACCATCTGAAATACCAAGGGAAGTGCAAGGAGTTTGGAAAAGGGTGCACGTGGATGATCCGTATTGCACTGCGGCAGGGGAAGAACACGTGGAAAGTTAGGAGGTACAACGGACCGCACACGTGTTTGGCCACATCCATATCGAGCGACCACATACAACTTGATTATCATGTCATCTGTGCGAGGATCTTTTCATTGGTCAGAGCGGATGCGTCGGTTACGATTAAGGTGTTACAGGAAGCAACTGAGTCCACCTATGTAAAGAGGACCCGCCAAGTTCGTAGTATTTCTGTTCACTACCCGACACATGCATCGATACAACCACGCCAACGCGGCAGATCCCCAACTATAACTCCCCATGTCATCAAGATTTGCCACAAAGGACAACCACTGAATATGAACCCAGTTCGCACTCTTGTCCCCAAATAACTGAGTGGATAACAACATCATGATGTAGGCACGTGCATATATGCGAACAGTATCCTCGGTCGCATCTTCTGGCAACACCTGAAACCTCTCATGAAACCATGTGAAGTGGACGGTCATTTGCTTGACCTTATTCAGTGGAGGCAGCTCACCGAATAAATCCTGAAACCATTCCCAGGCTGGTCGCCCACCCTCCATGAAATTTTTAAACTCTGCAAGGCAACCACTGACAGCCCTCCCATCAATAGGCAAGCCAAGCTGAAACACCATATCTTGCAGTGTCACTGTGCACTCTCCAAAAGGCATATGAAAAGTATGAGCCTCGGGACGCCACTCTCAATGAATGTACTAACCATAGGCTCATCCAACCAGAACCAACGACTGTTTAGCCTGGCCAAGTGGTACAAACCAGCCCTCTCTAAATAAGGTATGATTCTGTCATGCATTGGCATATTTTGTTGCCGCCTCACACTGTAGATACACCTATTTGGCTGCACCATGCACGAAAGACATCCACAAGTTATTCAAATTTACATGCAACACGGAAAAATCTTAACTTATTCGACCGAATAAATAAATACATAAATAAATATTGCCACACAATGACACAAAGGAAACATACAAAATAAACACGTTCTTAACCTTAATCGATTTCCGACTAAACAACGGTTGCTTAGCTATAATTTAAACAGAATATTTTAAATTAAAAATTAAATTTAAATTTAACTTCACCTATTATTCCAATGTCGTCTAGCCTAGCATATACTGTCACTACATTCCACACCCTAAGTAAGATCTAACACTCAATTATAAGGTTTAAATTAATATCAAGGTTGCGAGAACCGAACCGATCACTGAACCAGTCAAGTTATAAGGTTTAAATTAATATCAATGATTCAATGGTCCAACCGTAGTTGAACCGTAGTCGAACCGATTTCGTTAAATATAAAATAAAATTATTAAAAGTATAATACAAATCTTTTAAAATTTAAATTCAATAATTCAGATAATAATAAAATTTAAAATTTCATAACCTACCAACTAACTAAACTAATTTCATGGCCAGATGACCGGTTTTCGGTTAACCCGGTTGAACCAACCGATCCGGTCAGGCTTTCAAAACACTGATTAACATTTTAGTATCTACACCCTACATTCTATAACCTATCTAACATATGTTAATGCTGAGATAAATAAAATAAAGCTAACCTCGTCGGCAATGGCACCGACAACGTGGGCAACACCGTTCAGTCGGTACAAGCTCTGTTCGTCTGCCATGCTCTCTACCTCAAGTCAGTGCTCGAAAAATTTCTAAAACCCTCTTCCAAGTGCTCCTCCTTCTCTCTACAAGTTTTCTCTCTCTAGGCAACCCCACAAAAGCACAAATGAAATCCGCGACTGCAAGCCACAAATTATATAGACGCACACTCCACGTAAACCGCTACTGTCTCTAGCGGTTTACGTTGCTTGCTTTCAATGCATAAACCGCTACTGCCTGTAGCGGTTTATAGCCAAATCCTGCTGCACAGAAACCGCAACTACCTATAGCGGTTTCTGTTCAAACGCCCTTGCTCGTAATCCGCTGCTGGCAGTAACAGTTTCTATAGATTCGTCAAAAAATGCAATTACGTCTGCATTTGTGAAAATGTATAATCAGGTAATTTTGAGGGCCATTTTATTTATTTGAGAAAATTACCCTAAATTTTATATCCAAATATAAATGCATATATAAATTAAAAAAAATAAATGTTAAAATCTAAATATTAAAAAAATATATGTAAATTTTAAAAATATAAAGTTTTAAATCAAATGGTAAATAATATGTATTTTTTTATCTCATTTTATTCAATTGATTGATATTGTTTAGAAAAATTGTAACCTTTCTTATTCTACACGAAGCTAATTGAACTTTTTTTTATAGTTAATATTATTTATCAATAAACACTACGAACTCATAATGCTATACATATATTCCAACTACTATATACACACAAAAGGGTAAAAGAGAACAATAAAAAAAGAATTCGTGTGTATTTAAATTGTTATGGAATGATAAAATATAGAAGGGTATTTATAGGTGTTAAGAGAATCGAAATAATAAAGATGTAATATCCTATAATAAATCTTTAAATATACTAAATGATTTTAATAAATGCTAATTGATCCTAATAGACTCGAAAAGACACGAGATAGAGAGGATAGGCTAATTGGTGAGATGAAAAAGTATTAAAAGAATAACAAAAGATAAGAAAAAATGGCATAAAGAAAAAATGTAAAAAAAATACGATGATTTTACTAGAAGAAAAATAATCTATGCTCTTCAAGGAGGATAACATGGTTCTGATACCATATTAAAAAGGGTAAAAGAGAACAATAAAAAAAGAAGAGGAATGTTAGGGGTCAGCAACTTTTGTGATTTGTAGCCATCAAATAGCCATCAATGATGGTTTTAATGGTGTGAGATTAGTGTGAGATTAGTGTGAGATTTCATCCAATGGCTCACTTTTCTTTGCTGGTTACATGCTGGCCAGAATTTAACAAAGTTGCTGGTCCCCTAGACTTTTTCAAAAAAGAATCTGTGTGTATTCAAATTGTTGTGGAATGAAGGATATTTATAGGTGTTAAGAGAATCGAAATAATAAAGACGTAATATTTTATAATAAATATTCAAATATGCTAAATAATTCTAATTAATACTAATTGGTCTTAATATATTCTAACAAGAAGATAATATATAACATGATGTGTGTTTATAGTGTTTATTAATAAATACTAACTATAAAATTGTTATTTTTTTTTTCTTTTAGAGCACAAATTTCATAACATCAAAATTAATCTTAAGAAGAGATTATTATATTATGATATAGATAATATTTATAATAATATAACTTCTTATAACTCTTATAAATTTAAAAACTATATTTCTTGATATATTTTAATGTTATTATTTTTATTGTAAATAATTAACACTGAATATAATTAATTTTTACGGTTATAATTTAATTACTAATTTAGATACAATTATTTATTTGTTTGTTATATATGTATTTATTTGTGTATTACGATCTTTGTTAAATTTATATTTTATTATTATATGTTGTTATATATACTTATATAACTAAATATATTAATATTAATATTAATACATTAAAAAAAAGAAAAATTCATTCTCGCCGAAAGTGTGATTTTTTAAAAGGGTAAAACACTATAATAAGACAAGGAGAATGAAATTTTACACAAATAAGCCAAATGGAAAACTAGTTCATAAATCTACCAATGCACATTACTATATAGTTTGAATCAGGTTCATTCGAACTCTATTCACACATAATTCGAATCATGTTGATTCGAATTATACACAAACGCGCATACACACTAATTCGAATTATGTTGATTCGAATTTCACTAACACACGCTGCACATAGTAATAATTTAAAAAAATAGCTTAAAAAATGTTAAGAGTACTATAAAAGTTTGTAATATTCTAGTAATTTAAGTAAATACTGGTTAATTTCTAAATTATTATTGACTATGTAGAGTATTTCTTTAATGTCCTAAGTTATTAGGACATTACAAATTTTTATAGTACTCCTACTATCTTTTAAGCTATTTTTAAAAATTATTTTATATAGAATAAAATATTTTGTTAGCTTTTTTTTAATGCATGAAATAAAATATGTTAATTTTTAAATTATTAATTTTTTAATCAATTATTAATTTTTTAATAAAAAAAGGCAGAATTAAATCATGAGTAATTCGAATCTGTCCAATTCGAATTATTATGTGCAGCGTGTGTGAGTGTAATTCGAATCAACATGATTCGAATTAGTGTGTGTGCGTTTGTGTATAATTCGAATCAACATTATTCGAATTATGTGTGAATAGAATTCGAATGAACCTGATTCAAATAGTAATGTGCATTGATGGATTCATGAACCAGTTTTTCATTTGGCTTATTTGTGTAAAATTTCATTCTCCTTAGCTTATTATAGTGTTTTACCCTTTTTAAAATTTTTTAAAAAAATCCAAAAAAGTCTTCTCATTGTAAACGAGTTGTTTTTGGAGTAATTTAAAAAAATTTAAAAAATTCTTGTTCATTGTAAACCCCAAAATTTAACACCACACATGTCACATTCTTATGTTCGAGAATATATTCAAAAAATTTCATATCCAAATTTGTTTGCTGAAGCATCAACTTCTGTTATTTTATAAAGTATTCTTATTAATGGACATTGATTTGGAAATTATTGTTTTAGTACATATATTTTGCATTAGACTTCAATTTGTTAGTTAGAAGTTTTTTTTATATTTATTTTCAAAGAATAGAATTGTATATATAAGAAGAGACAAAATCTTTTTTTTTTTTTCAATTATAGTAGAATGAAAACAAAAAGCCTAAAAAACAAAGACACTAGGGAACTTTGTCCCTCTTATATAATTGTCAACAGCTAAGATTGGTGATAAGCATTTATGTAAGACAAACAAAGTTAAGACTTTGCTCTGCAAAAAGAGTTTCATTAAAATTATTTTGATCATAATTCTGTGAGTATCATAACTCTTTCATAATATATAATTAAATATAGTTCATAAAAAGACATATTTTTATACTATATTTTACACATGATTTCGTTATTATTCAAATTCCAATGAATAATAGCTCAAATAACATAGTCTTTCTATACTCAATTAAGAGGCTGTGGGTTCGAGTTTCCTATCTTTGGTAAAAAAAAAAAAAAAAAAACTACTAACTACACAACATAATTCGCATTGCAAAAACCATAGTTCTTCTACAACAAGACAAATTGAATGACTAGATTCACCAAATTGAAGGAGTTTGTTTGCGCTATGCTGAACAAACCTTTATCGTGTGTTTTAAAAAGTCATCTGAAGTTGAATATTTTCTTCTCTTAATTAGCATAGGTTCCGTAGTGGGGGAGAGCCTCCTCTTTTTTGGTGCAAAGATTTGAATTAGTGTTGTGCATGGCATTAATCAAATACGAAAAACCAAACATGAATACTAATATTATCAACTTGTTTTTGTACAGAAAGGACTATGTTTGGGAATTGGGATCAGTATTTGGCTCCTCAAAGCAGCAGCAAACGACAGATCCAGTGACCGTTTGAAACTTTGAAACAATTCAAATTCAAAATAGAAGCTCCTCCACACTCACGTGCCAACGACAATTCATAATACCATAGGCTGCACCTGCATCATGCATGAAGCTGCACTCTCAAACGGCGTCGTTTCAAAACACATTTTTGAAAAATAAGCTCTAGTAGTATAGAACCATGTAGGGGACCACACTCGTAACGAATAATGTGCCAGATCAACGGTCTAGATTGACCCACATTTGAAACCAACCCTTTTCCCCGCCCTCAAAAACGACATTAAATACAACCTTTATCATAAAGGAAAATTCACAATAAATGATAAACAAATAAATTAAAAAAAATAAAACAATAAAATAATCTGATTTAATGCACACTCACGATTTTCTCTCTTGTTTTTTCTCTTAACTCTCAAAAGTTTTCAAATGAAGAAGAAAAAGACCCCTTCTTTTCCCTTTATATGGTAGTAATTGATTTCTCTCTGAAAATCAGAGCAAATAGTGCCACTAACAATCTTTCTTTCTTTCTTTCTTTGTTTCTGCGTCTTCGTTTTCTCTCTTTCTTTACTTGGTTCTCGTTCAGAATTCTCAAGAAAACAAAGACAAAGTGAAGAAAAGGAGTTTCAACGGTTCAAAATTTGATTGAAATGTCGAACCGTCGTTCATCGTTTTCTTCCTCAACGACGTCGTCTTTGGCAAAACGCCATGCATCGGCGTCGTCAACCGAAAACCACAACGCGGGAAAGGTTTCCCTTGCGAAGAAGCGAGCGCCGCTAACAAACCTCACCAATAACATTTCTCAACGCTCTTCTCTGGTATTTTTTCCACTTCTGTATTCTTTCATTCCTCACATGTTCAAGCTTTAGGTTTAGGTTTAGGGTTTCATAGATTGATCAATTGTTAATTTTGACAGGTACCTTGTGCTACTAAAGTTGCTAAGACGAAGAAAGAGGCTTCATCATGTAACACTACTACAACTTGTTCTTCAATTTCAAGCAACAAGATACCGATTTTGCAGAGTGCTGTAAAGTGCAATGCTGTTGTTTTTCCGAAGCCTAGTTATGTCTCTGCAAGGGAAGAAGGTGATGCTAAGAAAGTTGTTGTTGCTGTTGCTGCTGCTGCTGCCCCTGTTAGTGTTCATATCTCAAAAATGGATGTTTCTCCTTGTAAATCAGATGGGGCATCTGTTTCCATGTCTGTGGATGAGACCATGTCTTCTTGTGAATCTTTCAAGAGCCCTGACATTGAGTATTTGGACAACAATGATATCGCGCCGGCCGTTGATTCAATTCAGAGGAAGACATTCAGCACCCTCAACATTTCTGATACTCCAGAGCCACCAGCAGGTTGAAATTGATTATGAAGATGAATATGAATATGAATGTGGATATGAATATGCTATTTGTGTTATTATATTTTGTAAATCATTTTGTGGGGTTTGATTTTGTTTTATTTTTTTATCATATTGTCTGTACCAGTGCCTTGTCTTCTAATGCAGTACATGATTGGATATGTTTTGCAGGGAACATATGCAGTAGAGACATACTTGTTGAGTTGGAGAAAGATGACAAAGTTGTGAATGTTGATAACAACTTCATGGATCCCCAGCTTTGTGCAACATTTGCTTGTGATATATACAAGCACCTGCGTGCATCTGAGGTAAAAAATGCATATCTCATATTATGTGTTTGATGTGTTATTAGTTTAGTAATCACTGTAGCTACTGCAACTTTGTAAGACTATTTGAAATTTTTTTTTTTTGAATAGTAAGTGGATCTTGCTTTGTTAGATTCCCAACTTAAATTTCTGACTGCTTTTCTTTATTCAAAATTTAGTAGAATGCCATTATTCTTTGAATAGTAGTAGAATGACCTTTTTGTCGGATTGCACCTTAGTCCTTCATTTCTGCTTTCTTTCACATTTGGCTTCATAAAGTTGCATTTGAGGGCTTAGTCATCCTCAATAACTATGAGAGTTTATTTTTATTAGTCAGATAGTCCCTCTTATTTTACCTATCTGCTACAAAACATTAAAATTAATACCATTTGATTTGTTTATTCTAAATTCTTTTTCTTTGTTAAATATGGAATCTTAGGCAAAGAAAAGACCTTCCACGGACTTCATGGAGAGTGTTCAGAAGGACATAAATCCCAGCATGCGTGCTATATTGATTGATTGGCTTGTTGAGGTAATCTTGATATTCAACAAAAAAAGTGTTAAAAAATATAAACACACTTAATTTTTGGCACATGATATTGAACTTTTTTATCTTACTGTATTGCAATTGGAGATCAAGTGCAGGGGGTTTATAGCTTTATGCTAAACTTCCATATTCGATTTTCAGGTAGCCGAAGAGTATCGATTGGTACCTGATACATTGTATTTGACAGTGAACTACATAGATAGGTATCTTTCAGGGAATCCAATGAACAGGCAAAAATTACAATTACTTGGTGTTGCTTCCATGATGGTTGCCTCGTAAGGGTCCCTCTTATGTCTCTGATTGATGAAATTTTTATCTATTTGGATTGGCAAAAACACATAATAATAGAATTTGATGTTTGGTTATTATTGACAGTAAATATGAGGAGATTTGTGCACCCCAGGTAGAGGAATTTTGTTACATCACCGACAACACATACTTCAAAGAAGAGGTTTGTGCTTTTACATTTTATTGGCTTAATTTTGCAGCTTCAAGTTACTTGTTTATAATACATTTAGTGTGCCAATCTAATGCAAATTATTCAATGCAGGTTTTGCAAATGGAATCTGCTGTCTTGAATTATCTGAAGTTTGAAATGACAGCTCCAACAATTAAGTGTTTCTTAAGGTAGTGATTAAAGTGATTGCTATCATATACTCTGATCATTTGAAGTTCTATGGTTTCTAAATGGCCTAATTCAACACCTCTTTTATTTTTCATGTGGATATCAGACGGTTCGTTCGTGCAGCTCAAGGAGTCAGTGAGGTATCTTCTTCTCTTAAGCTGGTTATTTCTATTTGTAGTTCTTGTACTGCATTTAATTGTATTGTTTCTTTATAATTAAACTCCACTTCTAACAGTAAAATGATTCCATGTCTTTATTTTTTCAGACCCCTTCGTTGCAACTAGAGTGCTTGACAAACTACATTGCCGAATTGTCTTTGTTGGAGTACAGTATGCTTTGTTATGCTCCGTCACTAATAGCTGCTTCTGCAATTTTTCTAGCCAAGTTTATACTCTCCCCCTCAACCAAACCATGGGTACAGTACTATCAACAAAGCCTATGATCATTTTAAGATTCTTAATGTATTCATTTTAAGGGTATATATGCTTGTGCTTGATATTATTTTTTCTCCTTAAACAGAATGCTACATTGAAGCACTATACACAATACCAGCCCTCTGATTTGTGTAGTTGTGTAAGGGATCTCCATCGACTTTGTTGCAACAATCCTAACTCCAATTTGCCTGCAATTAGGGAAAAGTATAGTCAGCACAAGGTATAAACATAAACATCTTTGCCTCTTGAGTGGTTGCTGCTATGATTTGTTGTTCCCTTGTATAATATTTTTTCCTCTTAACTCAGATATGTTGAATTTGTGTTTTCAGTACAAAAATGTGGCCAAGAAGTGTTGCCCTTCCTCAATACCTTCAGAATATTTTCAGAATTGAGGAAAGATACAGTTGAATTGCCGTTTCTCAAGAGAGAAGGCCATTCTTCTCTTATCATTGTATATGTAGTTACCATTTTTCCCACCTTGATTAGAAGAGTTCTTGTTGTATCTGCTTTTCATTTGATGTGGCATGCTCTGTGGGGGTTCGGCCATAAATTGACAAACAAAATCAAGCTTCAAAGAATCTACTTGAATCATTGGCTACTGCATCTCCATCATTTTTATGGCTACCACATACACTGTCCAATTTTAAATATGTAGTAAGCAGTAAAATAGAAATAGCACATGATTAATTTGTTGAACCTTTTTTTACTATGGCCTTTTAATCTAATCAATAGTTACAAAGCATCATTTCCAATGAATTTGAGTTTGCTCTACAAGTATCATTATCAAAATCATGAGAAAGCAACGCCAATCATAACCCATAATAATTATAAAGTATATATAATACATATAACCCAAAGTTCACACTTTACAGTAGCAAGCATCTTATTATGCATCTGCCAAATGATAAAGGCATTTATCAAAAGATAAAAATTGCAATATAAAATGCCATTAAGATCTTATAAACCACACTGAGCATTTGACACAACACTTCCATTACCGTTAGGCATATTGCTAAGCCATTGCAAATCCTCAAAGGCACAGTACGGACCACCCTTGGGCTTGTCAATACTAACGGGCTTCAGAAACTTGGGGGCCCAAGCAGGTGTACCATCCTCATACGAATTATGGGTCAATCTTGTCAAACCCGACCCGTCCAACCCAATGGTGAATATCTCACCATACGGCTGGTAATGATGAGGGTTAGATATTGGCTCAGCAGAAATGCCCGCAAAATCCGAAGTAAACACAATCTTCTTCCCATCGGGACTAAAGTATGGGTGGTTTGTTCTCCCACCCGACCCGCTTTGAATAAGTTTCCTTAACCCGGTTCCGTTGGGGTGGATCAAGTACAACTCAAAACTACCATTACCGGGTGCGTGCCGGTCCGAAGCAAAAGCGATCCATTCTCCATCCGGTGACCAGTTACACATTGTGTCTGTCCAGGGCCCCTCCGTCAACCGTCTTAGCCCGTTGCTTTCGCCTTCGGCCGCGTCCATCACGTAGAGGTTCTTGTAACCCGTCCGAGCTGACCGGAACACGATCCATTTCCCATCAGGCGAAACCGAGGGAAATGCGTTGTTGCCTCCGCCGAGTGTCAACCGCTTGATGTTGTTACTCTTTTGGTCAACGTTGATGGAAATGATATCGATACGCGTGCTCTCTGAGGAGAATCCTTCTCCGAGTGCAGTGTAGATTATACCCGGTCGAACCGGGTCCCATGCGGTTGAAAACGTCATCGCGTCAGAAACCTTTCGAAGGTTCGAACCATCACTGTTCACTACGTAGATCCCTGGCATGTCGACGTAAGCGATTCGGTCACCCGAGGGAGAAAAAACCGAGAACGAACCAGTGAACCGGAAGATGGATAGACCAGGAACCGGGCTTTTAACATTCTCGAGGAATAGCTGAGGGGATTCGTTTGAGTTTGGCTCGCCCCTGCACTTGTGGTATCCGACCCGGGTTGAATCGGGCGAGAGGAACGGGTTGAGGTGGTGAGAATTGGGCGAGACGAAACGAGTCAACTCGGTGAACTCGTTCTTGACCAAGTTGAATAATTCGATTTGGCGATAGGTGGAACCCGGCCTCCTCGTCGCGACGGCGATGAATTCGTGATTTCCCGGCGAGGTTGCCGGCGTGAACGCGTGGAGACCCGGCGGGGTGACTCGCTCGACTCGGACCGAGTCAACGGATATGGAACCCTTTCCGGCGGGGAGGATAGCACGGTAAACGCTCCACCACTGGTCGTCGCCCCTCCGGTGGAAATAGATGGTGCGATCGTCCACCCAGCTTGGCCAGCCACCATGTTCAACAACCTTGACTCGGTGAGTCCCATCCCGAGTCAAGAACACATAGATGTCAGTAGTAAGATCCTCCACCTCGCCGTTCCATCCAGATTCGCCGTAGGAGGCGACGGCCGTGAACTCCCCGGAAGGAGACACCGCGGGGCTAAAGTCAGCGATGCCGTAAGGGGTTAGCCTTCGAGTGTTACCAGATTTGAGGTGGGTAGAGTACACGGCTGCCCAGCTGACACGTGGCACGCCGGGGTTCTCATGTGTGGAGACGTAGATAAGATATTCTCCCGTGAGGGTTGGTTTATCCTTCATGGAGACTTTGTTATCGTTTTGTGAGTGATTGGGTAGCAGAGGGACTTGGATTCTTTTGGTGATGGTTTGGGATTCGAGAGTGGATCTTCTTGATGAGGTTTGGGGTTGTTGTTGGATGTAGAGTGCGTCGTAGAAGATGGTGGAAAGGCCGTTATTCCGTTCAGTGACGTAGACGAGTTGAAGGGGCGGTGGTGGGTCTGTAGGGAGAAGGAGGGTGGGGGGAGCGAATTGGCCGTTAAAGTTGACGGAATGGCCATCGGTGAGTTGAAGTTCAGAATTGGGAGTGAGTGGAATATTAACCGGGACGGAGTAGATGTCGAAGGCGTAATCGGGTCGACCAAGTGTGGTGAAGATTATGCTTGTGGAACCTTGTTCTTCATCAGATGCATAAGATAACGGTAACAGTGACCATCTCCATGACAGTAGAAGCCATACAAAAGGCAAGTACTGCCGTAGTTTCATCGTTTCTGTTTCTTCCTCACTGTCAAGAGTTTGAGTGAGTGAGTGAGTGCGTGCGAGTGTGAGCAGTGTGAATGTGTGATAAATTATTGTTATTTTATTATTTAATTAATTGAAGAAGAATGGATCGGAAGATAACGAGGTGAGGTCCAAAATTTGTTGTACGTGTGGCGAAGTGATACGATAACACCCTAATGTGTCGTTTACTGCTTTATTCATGGGCTTGTTGGACTTTTTTCTTGGCCCAAAATGTTGCAACTCTTATTATCATTAGTCAATAGTCATATCATCACCATAAATATCCAGAATCCAGAAACCCCTTGTCTTCATGGCAGCAACATCTGTAAATATAAAAAAATTCTATATATATTAATGTTCTTCAGAATTTCGTGAGCAATGACGTCTGCTTCATATTTCCCTTTCATCATTCATGTTACCTTTTCTATTTATTTTATTGTGGCTAGAAAAATAAGGGGAAGCTGAAGAGCTTTCACTTCAGGGCCTTAGGGGGGTTGGAAAAATGGAAATGTGCTACGAACTTACGAGTACGATATTTTTGGTGTTGTAGTTGTAGGTAATACTGGGCCTGGTGAAGGAGTTGAAAATTGGGCTCTAGATGAATTGGGCTCTAATTGTAAAAAGAAAAAAAAACACAACTGTTTCTTCTGTTTTGTTAGTTACAGTAACGGCTTTGCAGTGTGACGTAACCGTAGACAAACAAAACTAACGTGTCACAAAACCGCGTTGGATGCAGAAACTTAATCAGTAAGTCTCACCTAACTTCACCATTTACTAATACATATACACTTCTTCCTCATTTTCATTCTCTCTCTTTCAAGTTTCAACTGAAGCTCTGGCTTCTCTCACATTCTTGTTACACCTCTCAATTTTGACTCTTTCGCTGGATTCATTGTCTGATTTCAAATTAAAAGTCAAAACTCCGATCTCTTCACGAATCCTGGTACAAAACCCTGATCATGCATGATTCATGATAATCAATTCACTCTTTCATTTGTTCTAAATTCTTAATTAGGTTAACTGAATTCTGTTGTTTGTCTGGTTTAGTTGGAGTAACCATGAGTTTCTTGAGGCCTAGTGCATTGTACTACTTCCTTGTGGCTTCTCCTTCAATGCGATGGATGCCATGTCAGAGTGGAGGCTTCTTCCGATGGCCTGGTCTTGATGGGTTCATGAGGCTCCTGCTGCTTGCGCTTCTCTGGACCATGTTCTCTGAACTTCACTACATACCCTCTTCTTCTATGTACCCTACCCTTCGTGTTGGTGATCGAATTCTCGTCGAAAAGGTACCTCCTAACTTCATTCTTTTCTCTCAAATCTGTGCCCCTTTTCTTTTACTTTTTCTTTTTCTTTTTCTTTTTATCTATCTAACTTCTATGTTTTAGCATATTCCTGTTCTATGTTGGCAGAACCTTCCAATTGATGGTTGTGTGTAGATTTAATTTATTCGTAATACAATTTCTTTTGCCGTTTAGGTTGTAGCTAGCTCTAATTAGATCCCATTGATATTTCTTTTTAGGAGTTGGTGTTCTTGTATGTATTGATTAGTTTTTATCATGGCAATCGTTCCATTGGAGTATATACCCTTACATAAATACCCTCCTTAGAAGTGATATACTCTGAAATCCGAAGTCTGTGCGAAACTACAAATTCTCAAAATGGCAAGTTGATTTGACATTTTAAGTTGTACTGCGTGTTTTACCATCGGGTGGTGAAAGTCAGAAAGTGTATGTTTAGTAAAAGAGGGTGTAAATTGGTTAAGACATCTAGATATAGTTTTCAGTATTGTATGAATAAGCTATGTTTGGTGATATCAAAGTTGTTTAACCACTTGTATTTGAAGTGATCAAGTGAATTCTACTTGATATACTCAATGAATTCTGCTAGTTTTGGTAGTAAATATGTTTTTTAAGGAAAAGGGGGGGGGGGGGGGGGGAACATGAGTCGTCTGGAAAGTAAGAAGTGGAAATTTGACTAACAAGAAATGTACGAGTTCTTAGACATTGCCCTCCTATCAATGAATTCTGCTAGTTTTGGTAGTAAATATTTTTTTTTGGGGGGGGGGGGGGTGGGACATGAGTCGTCTTGAAAGTAAGAAGTGGAAATTTGACTAACAAGAAATGTACGAGTTCTTAGACATTGCCCTCCTATCAACTCAATTTTAGTGTAGCAAGACCATCTAAACAATGTTTGAAAATGGCACAAACATTAATACAGCATAAGGGTAAATAACTATAGAAGGGAGAAAGATAGAGAATAATAATCTAGGTCAAAGGGATTTTAGTTTTAGGTCATGGGAGATGTAGCAATAACTGATATGTAATGAAAAGAGGATGCAGAAAGAGTATGTCAATTGGCTTTATGAATAATTTGTATAAATAGCGGATATTGTTTGGTTAATGATTGTTTCCGTTGCTGTAGTTTGTGTTGATTTTTGTTGATGGAAATAAATTTTAGCTTCGTTGAAATTCTGCTTCATTATGATGCAATTTTAAAAGTGGGGTCATTTTTTATATTTTGTCTTACACTCTTTTCATTTTTGTTTCTGCATACTGACTGTTTGTGTTGTGGTGAGAAACACACTCAAAAATAAGGTCAACAAATATTTTCTGATAAATTTCTGTTTTTCTACTTCTATCATCTTTTTAATATTTGAATTTTGATTTATTTTTCTTGCAAACTTTGTCAGGCTTCATTTTACCTCAGGAGTCCTGCTGTAAATGATATTGTAACGTTCCGGGATCCAACAAAGGTATGTTATCATGGGACAAGTTGCAACTTACTTGCATATTCCTAGGACGCAACTCATGACACAATTCAATTATATGATTGTGGTGGTATTCTGTACAGCTATCTAGAGACAAAATGGATGGTGTTTTCATTAAGAGAATTGTTGCAAAAGCCGGAGACACAGTTGAGGTATAAATGTGCTTCAATTTTCTTTTTTTGGTAAAATAAATCATGAGCAGAGAGAAATATAACTAACATCAACTCTTCCTATCCTGAATCGCAAAATTTGCAGATTCGTAATGGGGAACTCTATGTCAATGGTGTTGCACGGGATGAAGATTTCATAGCAGGTCCACCATCATACACACTGGAGTTAACTGTGAGGCCCTAATTAATGCTATGGTCCTTTTTACTTTTAACCTTCATTCAAGAATTATGCTGTGACCGCAATTCATATTCGTGAACATTATGAGGTAGAGTCGTTGCACAAAATCTCAAACTATGCTTCTTTCACAAGTTCAACAAATGTCTGCTTATTAGCTTCCGGATTAACAATGTTCTGTTATGGAGAATCATGTGTTCTCGCTTTCCCTTTTATGTTTGCTTTGTGGCTGAATATCATTTCCCCTTGTTTCTTTGTTGATTCATATTTTCCTTTTCCTCACTTTATTTCTATCCTCGCAGCGTGTGCCTAAAGGCCATGTTTATGTTTTGGGGGATAATCGTAACATCAGCAATGATTCCCATATGTGGTGAGTAACTCCTGCTACTAGTTTTTGCCCTTTTGTTATACATTTTACATTAAGGTTATGTTTTGTTTGAGGTTTGATGGATAAAGCTCTTTGTATAAATACTCGCAATTTATCTATGGAAGTTTTCACCTCATTTTCTTAAGTCGTTCATTTGAAGCACAATTTGATATGTTCTCTTGATGTATAGTTACATCAGTATCTTTGTTGTTTAATGTTTGAGGAAACATGGTTTTACAGAAGCTATTGTTGTACTTAACACTATATGAATCATTTCCCTTAATCTCTGTTCTGTTAGGACAAATGATGGATCTCTTAACGTTAAACAATTTCTCCTATTATCATTATCTTTTTCTTCTTTGTAACTTGAATCTTATTTTCCTTAATAATGAACAGGGGACCACTTCCTGTGAAAAATATTATCGGAAGATATGTCATGTCTTGGCACAGACCAAGAAACATTTGACACACATATCATTATCCATTGGAGATGTATTGCAGGAAATAGAGTTCTACCTCCATGTGATTTCCATGAAGAGTTATATCCGAGTTATTGAATCATATTATTTGCTAACTCTAACTGCCATATGGATACTCAAATACCCCTAGTGAGACCTCATTCTTCTGTTCTTCCTTCGGATGAAACAATTAAGTCTTGTCTCACTAGGTAAAGTCGGCTTCATGTATTAGACCACACCATAGTGTTCTAACATGAATCACATTCATATCCGAACCATTTACATCCAAATCTCTTTCAATATCACAAAAACAAGCAAAAAATATTTCATGTGATTCCTGCTTGGTTCATTGTTGTTTGAGCATGGCATTGCTGATTGTCTATAGGAATCTGATTTCTTTTGTATTATCCACAATACAATTTGTTTATATGCATTGAAAGAAAAAGAAAAGTGTGGAAAGGAGTATTGAATTATTTGAATCTTGCTCAAAACTATGGCATAAGTTAAAGATACTTGTTAGTTGTTATAGTGTCATGTTCTTTTTTACTTGAATGACTTTGCTGCCCCAAAAAAAAAAAAAATCCTTTTAACTTTTTATCTATGGTCGGATTTGGATTGCTTGGAATATAAATATGTCTTTGTTGTTCGATAAAGGGAAGAATTTATCAAAACCAATTCTATCTACTTGTGCAAAATTTGGTTAGTGGTGTCATTTTCCGTTAATTGGCTTCTCTAATGTTTCACGCTTTAAAAAGTTGGTAACATGCAATTCCAATGAAGGAAGGAAAAACAAGATTGCACTACCTTGTTTTTGCACCATCCACTACCACATCTTACTCTTATCTCTTAGAAATTGCCACAAAAATATCTTGCCAAAAATTGCTTCAATAAATATGATTGGAATAATAAATGAATAATGTTTTAAGTTGTGCTTTTTTGAGTGTACGATGTTGTGCTCCTCCTCAAATGTCTCGTCAGACATAGACTAACATTAACCTTTATCTTGATGCTGATTCGAAGCATATTATCGAATATGATAGACATTATAAAAATATTTCATTACAGAAAGTTAGTTAATTGGAGTTTAGACTATTATCTTATGGTAAATGAACTCTCAAAGGTTTAATTCTAAAGAAAAAGACTGAGAATTATTTTTTTTTTCCTTTAATATTTGTCCATCCACTATTTTATTACAGATCATTATTGGTTACAAAAAATTAATTTCCTAATAAAATCATAGATATTATTTATCCACACTTGACTTCACAATTTAGCAGTTAAATTTCCTATATATAATTTTGAGTACAAGATCATGTGTTCGTATTTGGTAAAAAGGAAAATAAAATATATTTATGCAATTTCTTGTACTGTAGTTTATAATATTAAATTCTTATAAACAAGAATTTTTAAAACTTGGCATTTTGTGACGATATTTAAGAAATCGAATCCAAAACACCTACTCCGTGTAAAAAATACTACCATCATAATAGACAAAAAAAAACGAAAAAAATATATCATTATAATAACAAAAAATATAGATTTATATATTTTTTTGTGACAAAATATAGATTTATATGCAGTTATTTTTAAATAAAATTAATAATTGAAGATTATTAAATAATAATTTAATTAAATTTATTAAATTATTTAATAATTTTTAAATATCAATTTTATATGAAGTGGAGTTTCTACTATAACAAAATTGCCTCAATAATACGGAACTATATCGTGAAAACTTGTGAATAAATAGTATATGAATATGATAAGAATTTTTCAATCAAGTAGCAAGTTTAAAACATTATATTAGTTGAATTATTTTCAATGATTTGGACTTGAATGTTACCATTATAAGACATTAGTATATGTATGTTCATATAAAAGGACTACCAATAAATAACTTTTAAATTAGGTGGTCTTGAATTCCTAAATCGTAGCTAACCGTAGGCGTATAACTACTGCATTGTTTGGTTATCTATTTTGTACTCTTCTAGACAGGTTTATGCTACTGAGATTCAACTTCACGTTGAAAAATCTTGGTTATCCTTAACATACTTAATACATTATATGCTCCGAAAATAATTGCCTGAATTATGTATATAAAATAAATATTTAAAAATATTATTTGTATACTAAAATTAGATATCTTATATTTATATACATAAATATATATTTTATTTAATTTATTTTTAATATATATTTTGTATTTTAATATATATGTCAGAATATATTAGGATCAATTAGCATTCATTAGAATTATTTAGTATATCTGAATATTACGTCTTTATTATTATAATTCTTTTAACGCCTTTAAATACCCTTTTATATTGTATCATTCTAGACAACTTGAATACACTTATCAATCTAGACAACCATAAGTACAAACATATTTATCAATTTATTTTTTATAAATTAAATGTATATTAATAATAATAATTATGAGATTATTAATCAAAATAATAATTAAATTAATAATTTATGATTTAATAAAAAGGTTTAAGATTTAAGTTTTAATAATTAATTCTTTTTATGGATAATACATAATAAAAACTATTTTATAAAGTAAAATTTTAACATTAAAATTTTCTCTATCCTTGTTATATAAAAATTTAATTTTAATCTTTATTCTTTAATTATCCACACGCAAAACACAGTCAATAACCTAATGCACTAACTAGAAACCAATGCACATGGCCATTTTTAGTGTTGGTGCTGTCTTGTTTCACACAGCTCACTCCATCTCTTCACCATGCATCTTCTTTGCTCCATTAATGCTACTATGACCCTACTACTTAATTACTTCAAATAAATAAACAAACAAATAAAATTTAAAATCTTAGATATTTTTTCTAGAGCGATATGTATGTGTTCAGTAATATTCCGAGAGTTACCCAAAATGTTGATTTAGACTTAAGCGTAAGGTCCAGATTTTTTATGAGGCAGTATCCGACTTATTCTTACATCGATGTTTTGTTGTCCGAATTTTTCATGAAGAGGTAAGGGTTCCTGCAAGAGATTCTAATGTTTAAATTAGTAAAGGCTTTAAGCAGGTTTTAGTAGAATGGAACGTGTGTATACCTGAGAAGTGTCAGTATATTTATAGTAGAGTTGATAACCACTTTTGTTGAAGTAATTCCACTTTTATTGATGGATAACTGTTCCCTTTATTTTGCGAGTTCGTTAAAATCCGCCTTTTAGCGAGGTTAGAGATAATAGAAAAGATTCGGAGAGGCAGTTACTCATTTAAATAAGCACAAATTGATTTTTTTTCACCGTGTCTGACATCTTTAAACTGGTCGAATAAATTTGGAAAGATCATTCTTTTTAGACAAACTTTTTATCTTTATTAAATTTGGCTTTATTCTTGAAACAAAGTATGAACAAATAATATCTGTTTGAGTTGATTTTTTGGGAACAAAAACTTCCAATCAATTGCAATTTTGTAACCGAATAAAAAATGGTACCTGCAAAGAAGTTTGACAATTAATTAAGTTGTTGTCAAAGCTAAAATGTATAATAATTAGGGTAAATAACGTTTTTTTTTATGGATGTTTCTACGAAGGTATATATATATATATATATATATATATATATATATATATATTTTGTTAAATAAAAGAGAGATTTTTACAAAATTCTTTACAAATTTAATAGAATACGATCAGGATTTAATATCTTATAGAACAATCATACTCTAGTAGAAAAAATCCGTTTGAATTTGATCATTTTGATTTGCCTCATTGTGATGAAGTCAACTTGGTCATTTAGCATGAGAGGTAGAAACACATGTTGGGGTATTACGGTAAATAGGACATTGTGACAAAATATAATGTGCAAATATTCTAAATTGGTAGTAGTCATTCACAAATCTTATTGTCATCATGGGTCTTTTATTTATTTGCTAGTCAAGCACTACTGAAATTTTTTCATCAAAGCATTACTACTCTCATCATGATTCTTATTGAGTTGCCAATAAAGCAAAATATATTGTTGCTACAAATTAGTTAATATCACTAACAATATTATATATACAAAAAAATTGATGTTTATACTAAGGGTCGCAATATATATACTTAGTACCAAATATATAGATAAGTTATATGGGTTTATGGAGTTTAAAAAAATAACGTTAGAAGACTAATAATATATGTCTAATTATTACGGTATTTTTTAACCTGACAAATTAAATATTAATTTGTTACGAATTAGAGTCTTGTTTAAAAATTTATTATTAGTCAATAAATTGTTACATACATAAGACGCGAGATACAGTAGTACACATATATAAGTTCTGATATCAGACACATATAACATGAAGCAAGGTACGGATAGATGTAAAGGCCATTTTAAAAGTATCCATCTATATGTGTCTAGAATAGTATTTCACGTCAATAGTTAGTTAGGTTGTATTATATGCAATAGTACTGATTTTTTTTTTTAAAATTACTAATATTACTATATACAAAAACAGAATGATTGAACATGTTCTCTTAAGATATGAAGGATTGTTTGATGCTTATCTATCTGTATTAACTATTCTCCTTCTAGATAGTTTTGAACATGTTTCCATAATTATTCTAATAGAACGACACCATATATATCTTTTCGATCATCTTACGTGTACACTAAAATCAACCATTAAAATTAGTTATTAATATAAAATATATATTAAAATATAAAATATATATTAAAATATAAAATATATATTAAAAATAAGTTAAATAATATATATATATATATAAATAGTAATTAATTTTTTAGTGCACAAATAATATTTTTGATATTCTTTAATTATGTTCAGTATCCCTCAATTCGATAAGTAAAAAATTATTCTATCACAAATCCACGTTTTATTTAAAAATTTATCATTGACCAATAAATTATTACATATATAATACGAGATTCGAACCTTTAATACTTATTTGAATAACAAATGAGCTAATTAATCGATTGTTGAACTTAAATTAATTACAGCACCATATATACATATACTCTTAATGTAAAAAAAAAAAAAGCATAAATTTAATAATATATTATTATATTAATAAAAATATTTTTTTTAATTATCACATAAATAATTATTAAAAAGAACAAATATAATTAGAGTTTTCATTGTTAATGCTATATCTCTAGCTCGCTCTCTCTCTCTCTCTTTTTCGAATGGAATAATAAAAAGCAAGAGACGTGAAAAAGGCATTTTTGTGAACATGTCAACATGCGTGCGATATATTTTGATCTTTTTTTATTTTTTGCATTAGAGGAATGACCTATCATTAGGGGATGGCCGTTAAAAAATAACATATAAAGAAGCAGTGAGAAGTTGCTATCATCAAAGAATTGCATATGGGAATAAGAACATCTCACATATATATAGTTTAATTTTTTGAATTTATGTATAAAATTATATACCTAGCTAATACGTAATTCATATGCTTCTTAGGATAAGAAACATAATGCGGAAAAAATGAAATGTGCTAAGACACCATGGTTGACTGGATCAGTTTCATTGGATTTGATATATTTTATTATTTTATTATATAAATTAATGTCCCTATGGACTATATATGTATGTGCTATTGGTCCCACTATATTATCTTTTAGAATCAATTACCACTTTATGCTACTGAGTAGTCTCAATTAATATGATAAGTAAGTTGGGTTGGTTTAGCAATAAATTTTTAAATAAAATTTTAATTTGTCACGAATTAATTATTAATTTGTTAGATTAAAAAATATTGTAAAAAATAAAAAATTCTTAATTAATATGATGGTGTAAGCTAGTTAGTAGTATTATTTATTGTATTTTTATTGTCTTTTTTATTTTGAGTTTAATTATTTTGTTAGTTTTTATAGTTTTATTAAATTTTTAATTAAATTTTTATATATTTTTTAATTGAGTTTTTACACTATTTTTAATTTTATAATTAGGTTATTTCTAGTATAAAAAATGTTAGAGTTAATTGAATATTTCTACGCAAATTGAAGATATTTATAATTGAAAATCTAACTAGATCTTTGAATGCATATATTTTAGGAGAAATATTCGGTTAATTTTAACGTTTTTAATATGAAAAGAACCTTACAAAATTAAAATTAATATAGATATCCAATTAACACTACAATATTTTAGGATTGAGATATCTTTTAAAAAATGTTGTCTAAAAATTAAAAAATGGTTGCCTTTAATTTATAGTAACGTTTTTTGATTTGAGGCAACGCTTTTAGACCTTGCAGATGCGATCGTTGCCTTAGATCGAAACAACGCTTTTTTACTTCAAAAACAACATTTCTAGAATCAATTTTTTAGAAGTGTTGCCTATTTTTTAAAACAGACAACGTTTTTTAAAGTGTATTTTAGGCAATATTTTATACTTGTTATTTTATTTTAAAATTAGTAAAAATTGAAAATCAAAATTAAAATATGTACGAATTGTTATTTTTTGAGGGAGGCATTTAAAATTTTAGACAATACTTAGAAAGTGAAGTTTAAAATAAATTTAAAAGACAACGTTTAGAAAAAGTAATATATTCACTTATAACAATTGCTTATGTGTATTTGATAGGGCAACACTTGATAAGTGTCTTTTAATTTATCAAAAATATTATTATAGTGTGTTGATAAAAAATACGTTGTTATAGCTCTATTTTCTGTCCCTAGTATAAAGTTGTCTATATATATTTTAGGTAATTTTTTTAAAGTGTGGTCTTAAACATATATTGTAATAGATAAAAAAATACTGTAATATAAATAAAATATAAAAATTTAGTAAAATTATAGAAATTAATAGAATATAATTAAATCTTATTTTTTAAAAATATTAATATTTTTTCTTATAAACAAGAAACGTGAATGGGTGGGCAAATTAAAAAGAAATATATTAACTCACTTAATTTAGAAAGACAGAAAATCATCAAATGATAAGAGTATTAGTACAGTGGTTTTGATGGCAAAATATACTCCAATATTTTTCAAATTTAAAATCTGTTTAGTATTTTTCATATATAAGTTGTGGCATTAAGAGGAAAAGTAATACTTATTTAATGGAAGATGCTAAAGTAAACCCTATATGAAGATTTTTTGGGGGGAAAAAAATCCGAAAAAGCGTAAAATAAAGCAACTAGTTTGCGTTGTGCCTTTTCTACTACTTACTTATATTTAATATATGAGAAAATGACATTTTTTTTTCTCTAGTAAGATGTCTAAATCATTACCATCAATTTAGACCAATTAGTATCGTCTATATTTATATAGTATATATGTATATTAATTATAGGATTCTATGCTTTTATTACTCTGATTCATTTAGCACCTATAAATATCCCTTGTATATTGTACTTTTCATCACACTGAATAATACACTTTTCAGATTACTCTCTCAGTCTCTTGTTTCTAACATGGTATCAAGAGCCTAAAGTTTTTTTTCCAATGAAATTATGTTCCTAACCTCCTTGTTTTTCTCTTCCGACAGTGCCTCTTCGCTCTCGTTTTTCGATCTGTTTTTGACGCTTTGATTCGTCACCTCCGGCATCATCGTGTTCTTGGTTTCGTCATCTTTCCAACGCTGCTGAGATCGCCACCAGCAGCCCTCGGACGCGCCGTCATGCGCCGCCGGGAGTTCGCTGTCCACCTCCATTGTTTCATTCCAGAAGCTTCAGCAGCCGTTGATCTTGGTGCTGATCGCACGCTCCTGGTGCTGCCACGTGTCGCAACGAAGCCATCCCTGGTATCCACAACCCGCGCACGACCCGACCCGACCCGCACCTGACCTGCGCATCCACCTCACTGCCAGCGTGTCTCTCTCGTCCACTCAGGTGCTGCCACGTGTCATTGTCTCGCTGACGTGGCAGACAAGCGGGACCCTCACTAAGATTTTTTGGTGAGCTCTTTCCGATTCTGCACTCCGATTTCTCATTTTCTACTCTGAAATTGCCGTTTTCTCTCCTCTGTTTGATCTTTGTGACCACTATCATGGAAAAGCCAGATATTTTTGCTGCCACCGACAGAAAGGGTAAATTCTGTCGAAACTGTAATCGTTCTGGGCACCTCTTCCCCGACTATCCTTCTGTTGAATGTCGCACATGCCACCAGACAGGTCATATTAGCTACCATTGTTCACAGCTGTTTTGCCGTTACTGCAAGCTCTTGGGACATTTAATTACTGCCTGTCCTACTCGCCCACCACGTCCTGATCCACTCCACTCGTCTCCTGTCTCTCTATCTGATATTGCATCTCTTCTTCAGCGTCTTCTCTCTGTTTCTGGTAATACCCCTGCTGCTTTATCGACCCCTCCAGGTAATTCTAAATGGTACTTTGACTCGGGTTTCTTTAATCACATGTCTCCGTTGCATAATATTTTCTCGTCCATGTCTACCACTATAAATGGACCTTCTGTCAATACTGCAAATGGCTCCCTCTTGCACGCAACACACAAGGGTTCTATATCCCAGTCAACTCTTAATCTTCCTGATACTTATTATATTTCCAAATTAAACTTCAATCTTATTTCTGTTGGTCAACTTGTTGATATGGATTTTGAAGTCAATTTTTCCGTTTCTGGCTGTCGTGTACAGGATCCTCGGACGGGACAAATCATCGGGACTGGACGTAAGGTCGGAAGGTTGTTTGAACTCGAGAATCTTCATATTCCTCCTGTACCAAATCTCTGTGCTGCTTCTTCTCCCTCTACACTTCACTTATGGCATCAACGTCTTGCCCACACCTCCTTAGGAAAACTGCGTCCTCTTGTGTCTCAGGGTGTTTTAGGTCAGGTTCCAAATGAATCTTTTGATTGCATTTCTTGCCAAACTGCCAAACAACCTGCTTTATCTTTTCACAATAATTCATCTCTTACTTGCTCTCCTTTTGATCTCATTCACTCCGATGTTTGGGGCCCCGCTCCCACTGCCTCTATGGGCGGAGCTTGATACTTTGTCGTTTCATTGATGATTATTCCCGTTTTACTAGGGTTTATTTGATGACTAATCGCCATGAGTTACCTCAGATCTATATCAACTTTGCTACTATGATTAAAACTTAGTTTTTCAAGATCATTAAGGTTTTCCGATGTGATAATGCTATGGAATACCGTGATTCCAAACTCTTAGCCTTTCTTGCAGAACATGGTACTTTGTCAGAGTTTTCTTGTCCTGGTACGTCTCAACAAAATGGTAGAGCTGAACGCAAACACTGTCACATTCTTGATTCCGTTCGTGCAATGCTCCTTTCTTCTTCGTGTCCTGAGCGTACTTGGGGTGAAGCTGTTCCTACTGCTGTTCATGTTATCAATAGACTCCCTTCTTCTGTTCTTGGTAATGTTACTCCCTTTGAGCATCTTTATCATACCCCTCAGATTATAGTTCTCTTCGAGTTTTCGGTTGTGTATGTTTTGTCATGGTTCTGAAAACTGAACCGGACCGACCGGTTCAACCGGAAAAACCGGGAACCGGTCATCTAACCGGTCCGGATAAGGTCAGAAACCGTCTGGCAAAAAACCGGTGAAAAAACCGATCGAACCGGCGGTTAACTGGTGAACCGGAAGAACCGTTCGATTTTTTAGCGGTTTTTTTAAAAACCAAACTACTAAACGACGTCGTTTCGAAGGTTAAAAAAAAAAAAACGAATGAAAGGCCAAAAAGGCCCCAATCCCTGAATTCCCACCCCACCCCTTTCTGTCTCTCTAAAGGCCCCAATCCCTGAATCCCCCCACCCCACCCCTTTCTGTCTCTCTCTCTCACTCATACCCACCAGAAAACCCTAGCTCCCACCCATAGGCCATAATCCTTTCCTCTCTTCGAATTCCAAGAATAGCCACCACCCACCATCCCATTTCAGAGCTTAAACTCATCGACGACGCCTTCTCTACTTGTCGCCCTCTCTGTCCGAGCTCGCTTTGTCGCCGTGGGTCGCGCCGCTTCGCTGCTCCTCGCCGTCGCCGTGTCTCATTTCTTAGTCTCTGCTTCAACCCTCTCAGGTCTCAGATCTCAGTTCTCAGTTCTCAAGTTTCTTCTTCTTTGATTCAAGCCTTCAACCCTCTCAGGTCTCAAGTCTCAGTCTCTAACACTCCCTGATTCCTCTGCTTGCTGGTTTATTGTTCGCTGGAATGGATTTATGTGTTATTTTTTATTTTCTATTCATGATTTTCTGATTTATTTGTTTGCTAGATTCATGATTTTCATTTATTTTGATTTTTTGAGTTTATTTTGATTTATTTGTTATTTGTTGTTTCTGATTTATTTGTTATTTATTCATGATTTTGTTGTTGATGCAATTGTTTGCTAAGGATCTGAGGATATTGTTTGCATGTTGAAGTTGAAGAAGAGAATGGATCAGTGTTTGAGATGCTTTTGTATTGAAATATAGCTGTGGTGGTTTTGCAGCCATGAAGTACCTGCTTGGAACAATGTTGGCATGGACTAAACATTGATGTCTATAACTACAGGAAGTTTTTTTTTTTTTTAAATAATGTACTTCATAAGAATGTCTAAAAAATTTGAAAGAATATTTTTTATGGCTGAAGATTTATTTTGTTAAATGTAATTTATACGGTGTGATTTTTGTTTAAAATTTATCAAATTTAAATATTGAAAATTATATATTAATTTTTTATAATTTTATTTTATATTTAACTAAACCGGTTGAACCCCAGTTGGACCACGGTCAGACCACTGAACCGCTGAACCGGTCACTCTACCGGTTTGTTGACCGGTTCGGTTTTCGCAACCTTGTGTTTTGTTCTTCTTCAGCCTCATGAACATAGTAAACTTGAACCTCGGGCTCGTATGTGTTGTTTCCTTGGTTATGGCACTAAACATAAGGGTTATCGTTGTTGGGATCCTCTCTCTAAACGTATTCGTATATCTCGTCATGTTGTCTTCTGGGAGCACCACATGTTTTCTCGGTTCTCATCCTTTGAGTCCATTCCTACTACTCAGTCACCTTTGTTTACTAACCCCAATGTTTATCTTTTTCCTAGTGATGATTCTCCAGATTCTATCTCGAGTGACCCTCCACAGCCTCCTGTTCTTCTGCCTTCTCCATCTCCCGATGATTTCAGACCGGACGATGATCCTGCTCCTACCGTCATGCCTTCTCCTCCTGCTCATTCTTCTAGGTAAGGAATCCACCTCCTCATCTTCTTGATTATCATTGCTTTTCTACTATCCTTCATCAACATGAACCTAAGTCATTCAGAGAAGCCTCCTCAAACCCAAATTGGCAACAAGCAATGCAGGAAGAAATACAGGCACATGAAAAAGCACACACTTGGAATTTGGTTGATCCTCCTTCTGATCAGGAAGTTGTGGGCAGTAGATGGGTATACAAGATCAAGACTCGCTCTGATGGCTCTATTGACCGTTATAAGACCCGCTTGGTTGCTCAAAGTTGTACGCAAGAGTATGGTATTGATTATGAAGAGACTTTTGCTCCCGTCGCTCGTCTTACGTCTGTTAGAGCTCTTCTTGCCATTGTCGCGGTTAAAAAATGG